>NW_027469403.1:0-161005 GCF_051020765.1 Lasioglossum baleicum | reverse complement strand
AGAGGATGCATCCCGCAGGCTAGTCGAGTAAAAACACGTGCGAGAGGATGCATCCCGCAGGCTAGTCGAGTAAAAACACGTGCGAGGTTTTGTGGGATGCGCATGCGCAGGTTTTTTGGAATGCGCATGGCTAGTCGAGCAAAAACACGTGCGAGAGGATGCATCCCGCAGGGTAGTCGAGTAAAAACACGTGCGAGAGGATGCATCCCGCAGGCTAGTCGTGTAAAAACACGTGCGAGAGGATGCATCCCGCAGGCTAGTCGAGTAAAAACACGTATGAGAGGATGCATCCCGCAGGCTAGTCGAGTAAAAACACGTGCGAGGTTTTGTGGGATGCGCATGCGCAGGTTTTGTGGGATGCGCATGCGCAGGTTTTTTGGGATGCGCATGCCTAGTCGAGCAAAAACACGTGCGAGAGGATGCATCCCGCAGGCTAGTCCAGCAAAAACACGTGCGAGAGGATGCATCCCGCAGGCTAGTCGAGTAAAAACACGTGCGAGAGGATGCATCCCGCAGGCTAGTCGAGTAAAAACACGTGCGAGAGGATGCATCCTGCAGGCTAGTCGAGTAAAAACACGTGCGAGAGGATGCATCCCGCAGGCTAGTCGAGTAAAAACACGTGCGAGGTTTTGTGGGATGCGCATGCGCAGGTTTTGTGGGATGCGCATGCGCAGGTTTTTTGGGATGCGCATGGCTAGTCGAGCAAAAACACGTGCGAGAGGATGCATCCCGCAGGGTAGTCGTGTAAAAACACGTGCGAGAGGATGCATCCCGCAGGCTAGTCGAGTAAAAACACGTGCGAGAGGATGCATCCCGCAGGCTAGTCGAGTAAAAACACGTGCGAGGTTTTGTGGGATGCGCATGCGCAGGTTTTTTGGGATGCGCATGGCTAGTCGAGCAAAAACACGTGCGAGAGGATGCATCCCGCAGGCTAGTCGAGCAAAAACACGTGCGAGAGGATGCATCCCGCAGGCTAGTCGAGTAAAAACACGTGCGAGGTTTTGTGGGATGCGCATGCGCAGGTTTTGTGGGAGGCGCATGCGCAGGTTTTTTGGGATGCGCAAGGCTAGTTGAGGAAAAACACGTGCGAGAGGATGCATCCCGCAGGCTAGTCGAGTAAAAACACGTGCGAGGTTTTGTGGGATGCGCATGCGCAGGTTTTGTGGGATGCGCATGCGCAGGTTTTTTGGGATGCTCATGCCTAGTCGAGCAAAAACACGTGCGAGAGGATGCATCCCGCAGGCTAGTCTAGCAAAAACACGTGCGAAAGGATGCATCCCGCAGGCTAGTCGAGTAAAAACACGTGCGAGAGGATGCATCCCGCAGGCTAGTCGAGTGAAAACACGTGCGAGAGGATGCATCCCGCAGGCTAGTCGCGTAAAAACACGTGCGAGGTTTTGTGGGATGCGCATGCGCAGGTTTTGTGGGATGCGCATGCGCAGGTTTTTTGGGATGCGCATGGCTAGTCGAGCAAAAACACGTGCGAGAGGATGCATCCCGCAGGGTAGTCGAGTAAAAACACGTGCGAGAGGATGCATCCCGCAGGCTAGTCGAGTAAAAACACGTGCGAGAGGATGCATCCCGCAGGCTAGTCGAGTAAAAACACGTGCGAGGTTTTGTGGGATGCGCATGCGCAGGTTTTTTGGGATGCGCATGGCTAGTCGAGCAAAAACACGTGCGAGAGGATGCATCCCGCAGGGTAGTCGAGTAAAAACACGTGCGAGAGGATGCATCCTGCAGGCTAGTCGAGTAAAAACACGTGCGAGAGGATGCATCCCGCAGGCTAGTCGAGCAAAAACACGTGCGAGAGGATGCATCCCGCAGGCTAGTCGAGCACAAACACGTGCGAGAGGATGCATCCCGCAGGCTAGTCGAGTAAAAACACGTGCGAGAGGATGCATCCCGCAGTCTAGTCGAGCACAAACACGTGCGAGAGGATGCATCCCGCAGGCTAGTCGAGCAAAAACACGTGCGAGAGGATGCATCCCGCAGGCTAGTAGAGCAAAAACACGTGCGAGAGGATGCATCGCGCAGGCTAGTCGAGTAAAAACACGTGCGAGGTTTTGTGGGATGCGCATGCGCAGGTTTTGTGGGATGCGCATGCGCAGGTTTTGTGGGATGCGCATGCGCAGGTTTTTTGGGATGCGCATGGCTAGTCGAGCAAAAACACGTGCGAGAGGATGCATCCCGCAGGCTAGTCGAGTAAAAACACGTGCGAGAGGATGCATCCTGCAGGCTAGTCGAGTAAAAACACGTGCGAGAGGATGCATCCCGCAGGCTAGTCGAGTAAAAACACGTGCGAGGTTTTGTGGGATGCGCATGCGCAGGTTTTTTGGGATGCGCATGCGCAGGTTTTTTGGGATGCGCATGCGCAGGTTTTTTGGGATGCGCATGGCTAGTCGAGCAAAAACACGTGCGAGAGGATGCATCCCGCAGGCTAGTCGAGTAAAAACACGTGCGAGAGGATGCATCCTGCAGGCTAGTCGAGTAAAAACACGTGCGAGAGGATGCATCCCGCAGGCTAGTCGAGTAAAAACACGTGCGAGAGGATGCATCCCGCAGGCTAGTCGAGTAAAAACACGTGCGAGGTTTTGTGGGATGCGCATGCGCAGGTTTTGTGGGATGCGCATGCGCAGGTTTTTTGGGATGCGCATGGCTAGTCGAGCAAAAACACGTGCGAGAGGATGCATCCCGCAGGGTAGTCGAGTAAAAACACGTGCGAGAGGATGCATCCCGCAGGCTAGTCGAGTAAAAACACGTGCGAGGTTTTGTGGGATGCGCATGCGCAGGTTTTGTGGGATGCGCATGCGCAGGTTTTTTGGGATGCGCATGGCTAGTCGAGCAAAAACACGTGCGAGGTTTTGTGGGATGCGCATGCGCAGGTTTTGTGGGATGCGCATGCGCAGGTTTTTTGGGATGCGCATGGCTAGTCGAGCAAAAACACGTGCGAGAGGATGCATCCCGCAGGGTAGTCGAGTAAAAACACGTGCGAGAGGATGCATCCCGCAGGCTAGTCGAGCAAAAACACGTGCGAGAGGATGCATCCCGCAGGCTAGTCAAGTAAAAACACGTGCGAGGTTTTGTGGGATGCGCATGCGCAGGTTTTTTGGGATGCGCATGCGCAGTTTTTTTGGGATGCGCATGGCTAGTCGAGCAAAAACACGTGCGAGAGGATGCATCCCGCAGGCTAGTCGAGTAAAAACACGTGCGAGATGATGCATCCTGCAGGCTAGTCGAGTAAAAACACGTGCGAGAGGATGCATCCCGCAGGCTAGTCGAGCAAAAACACGTGCGAGAGGATGCATCCCGCAGGCTAGTCGAGCAAAAACACGTGCGAGAGGATGCATCCCGCAGGCTAGTCGAGTAAAAACACGTGCGAGAGGATGCATCCCGCAGGCTAGTCGAGCACAAACACGTGCGAGAGGATGCATCCCGCAGGCTAGTCGAGCAAAAACACGTGCGAGAGGATGCATCCCGCAGGCTAGTCGAGCAAAAACACGTGCGAGAGGATGCATCCCGCAGGCTAGTCGAGTAAAAACACGTGCAAGGTTTTGTGGGATGCGCATGCGCAGGTTTTGTGGGATGCGCATGCGCAGGTTTTTTGGGATGCGCATGGCTAGTCGAGCAAAAACACGTGCGAGAGGATGCATCCCGCAGGCTAGTCGAGTAAAAACACGTGCGAGAGGATGCATCCCGCAGGCTAGTCGAGTAAAAACACGTGCGAGGTTTTGTGGGATGCGCATGCGCAGGTTTTGTGGGCTGCGCATGCGCAGGTTTTGCGGGATGCGCATGCGCAGGTTTTTTGGGATGCGCATGGCTAGTCGAGCAAAAACACGTGCGAGAGGATGCATCCCGCAGGCTAGTCGAGCAAAAACACGTGCGAGAGGATGCATCCCGCAGGCTAGTCGAGCAAAAACACGTGCGAGAGGATGCATCCCGCAGGCTAGTCGAGTAAAAACACGTGCGGGGTTTTGTGGGATGCGCATGCGCAGGTTTTGTGGGATGCGCATGCGCAGGTTTTTTGGGATGCGCATGGCTAGTCGAGCAAAAACACGTGCGAGAGGATGCATCCCGCAGGCTAGTCGAGCAAAAACACGTGCGAGAGGATGCATCCCGCAGGCTAGTCGAGTAAAAACACGTGCGAGGTTTTGTGGGATGCGCATGCGCAGGTTTTTTGGGATGCGCATGGCTAGTCGAGGAAAAACACGTGCGAGAGGATGCATCCCGCAGGCTAGTCGAGTAAAAACACGTGCGAGGTTTTGTGGGATGCGCATGCGCAGGTTTTGTGGGATGCGCATGCGCAGGTTTTTTGGGATGCGCATGCCTAGTCGAGCAAAAACACGTGCGAGAGGATGCATCCCGCAGGCTAGTCTAGCAAAAACACGTGCGAAAGGATGCATCCCGCAGGCTAGTCGAGTAAAAACACGTGCGAGAGGATGCATCCCGCAGGCTAGTCGAGTAAAAACACGTGCGAGAGGATGCATCCCGCAGGCTAGTCGAGTAAAAACACGTGCGAGGTTTTGTGGGATGCGCATGCGCAGGTTTTGTGGGATGCGCATGCGCAGGTTTTTTGGGATGCGCATGGCTAGTCGAGCAAAAACACGTGCGAGAGGATGCATCCCGCAGGGTAGTCGAGCAAAAACACGTGCGAGAGGATGCATCCCGCAGGCTAGTCGAGCAAAAACACGTGCGAGAGGATGCATCCCGCAGGCTAGTCGAGTAAAAACACGTCGGGCGGGTTTGTGGGATGCGCATGCGCAGGTTTTGTGGGATGCGCATGCGCAGGTTTTTTGGGATGCGCATGGCTAGTCGAGCAAAACACGTGCGAGAGGATGCATCCCGCAGGCTAGTCGAGCAAAAACACGTGCGAGAGGATGCATCCCGCAGGCTAGTCGAGTAAAAACACGTGCGAGGTTTTGTGGGATGCGCATGCGCAGGTTTTTTGGGATGCGCATGGCTAGTCGAGGAAAAACACGTGCGAGAGGATGCATCCCGCAGGCTAGTCGAGTAAAAACACGTGCGAGGTTTTGTGGGATGCGCATGCGCAGGTTTTGTGGGATGCGCATGCGCAGGTTTTTTGGGATGCGCATGCCTAGTCGAGCAAAAACACGTGCGAGAGGATGCATCCCGCAGGCTAGTCTAGCAAAAACACGTGCGAAAGGATGCATCCCGCAGGCTAGTCGAGTAAAAACACGTGCGAGAGGATGCATCCCGCAGGCTAGTCGAGTAAAAACACGTGCGAGAGGATGCATCCCGCAGGCTAGTCGAGTAAAAACACGTGCGAGGTTTTGTGGGATGCGCATGCGCAGGTTTTTTGGGATGCGCATGCGCAGGTTTTTTGGGATGCGCATGCGCAGGTTTTTTGGGATGCGCATGGCTAGTCGAGCAAAAACACGTGCGAGAGGATGCATCCCGCAGGCTAGTCGAGTAAAAACACGTGCGAGAGGATGCATCCCGCAGGCTAGTCGAGTAAAAACACGTGCGAGGTTTTGTTGGATGCGCATGCGCAGGTTTTGTGGGATGCGCATGCGCAGGTTTTTTGGGATGCGCATGGCTAGTCGAGCAAAAACACGTGCGAGAGGATGCATCCCGCAGGGTAGTCGAGTAAAAACACGTGCGAGAGGATGCATCCCGCAGGCTAGTCGAGTAAAAACACGTGCGAGAGGATGCATCCCGCAGGCTAGTCGAGTAAAAACACGTGCGAGAGGATGCATCCCGCAGGCTAGTCGAGTAAAAACACGTGCGAGAGGATGCATCCCGCAGGCTAGTCGAGTAAAAACACGTGCGAGGTTTTGTGGGATGCGCATGCGCAGGTTTTTTGGGATGCGCATGCGCAGGTTTTTTGGGATGCGCATGCGCAGGTTTTTTGGGATGCGCATGGCTAGTCGAGCAAAAACACGTGCGAGAGGATGCATCCCGCAGGCTAGTCGAGTAAAAACACGTGCGAGAGGATGCATCCCGCAGGCTAGTCGAGTAAAAACACGTGCGAGGTTTTGTGGGATGCGCATGCGCAGGTTTTTGGGATGCGCATGCCTAGTCGAGCAAA
Source organism: Lasioglossum baleicum (assembly GCF_051020765.1). Lineage (NCBI taxonomy): Eukaryota > Metazoa > Arthropoda > Insecta > Hymenoptera > Halictidae > Lasioglossum > Lasioglossum baleicum. Next base: position 154,959 of record NW_027469403.1, on the reverse strand, counting down.
AACACGTGCGAGAGGATGCATCCCGCAGGCTAGTCTAGCAAAAACACGTGCGAAAGGATGCATCCCGCAGGCTAGTCGAGTAAAAACACGTGCGAGAGGATGCATCCCGCAGGCTAGTCGAGTAAAAACACGTGCGAGAGGATGCATCCCGCAGGCTAGTCGAGTAAAAACACGGTGCGAGGTTTTGTGGGATGCGCATGCGCAGGTTTTTTGGGATGCGCATGCGCAGGTTTTTTGGGATGCGCATGCGCAGGTTTTTTGGGATGCGCATGCGCAGGTTTTTTGGGATGCGCATGGCTAGTCGAGCAAAAACACGTGCGAGAGGATGCATCCCGCAGGCTAGTCGAGTAAAAACACGTGCGAGAGGATGCATCCCGCAGGCTAGTCGAGTAAAAACACGTGCGAGGTTTTGTGGGATGCGCATGCGCAGGTTTTGTGGGATGCGCATGCGCAGGTTTTTTGGGATGCGCATGGCTAGTCGAGCAAAAACACGTGCGAGAGGATGCATCCCGCAGGGTAGTCGAGTAAAAACACGTGCGAGAGGATAATCCCGCAGGCTAGTCGAGTAAAAACACGTGCGAGAGGATGCATCCCGCAGGCTAGTCGAGTAAAAACACGTGCGAGGTTTTGTGGGATGCGCATGCGCAGGTTTTTTGGGATGCGCATGCGCAGGTTTTTTGGGATGCGCATGCGCAGGTTTTTTGGGATGCGCATGGCTAGTCGAGCAAAAACACCTGCGAGAGGATGCATCCCGCAGGCTAGTCGAGTAAAAACACGTGCGAGAGGATGCATCCCGCAGGCTAGTCGAGTAAAAACACGTGCGAGGTTTTGTGGGATGCGCATGCGCAGGTTTTGTGGGATGCGCATGCGCAGGTTTTTTGGGATGCGCATGGCTAGTCGAGCAAAAACACGTGCGAAAGGATGCATCCCGCAGGCTAGTCGAGTAAAAACACGTGCGAGAGGATGCATCCCGCAGGCTAGTCGAGTAAAAACACGTGCGAGAGGATGCATCCCGCAGGCTAGTCGAGTAAAAACACGTGCGAGGTTTTGTGGGATGCGCATGCGCAGGTTTTTTGGGATGCGCATGCGCAGGTTTTTTGGGATGCGCATGCGCAGGTTTTTTGGGATGCGCATGGCTAGTCGAGCAAAAACACGTGCGAGAGGATGCATCCCGCAGGCTAGTCGAGTAAAAACACGTGCGAGAGGATGCATCCCGCAGGCTAGTCGAGTAAAAACACGTGCGAGGTTTTGTGGGATGCGCATGCGCAGGTTTTGTGGGATGCGCATGCGCAGGTTTTTTGGGATGCGCATGGCTAGTCGAGCAAAAACACGTGCGAGAGGATGCATCCCGCAGGGTAGTCGAGTAAAAACACGTGCGAGAGGATGCATCCCGCAGGCTAGTCGAGTAAAAACACGTGCGAGAGGATGCATCCCGCAGGCTAGTCGAGTAAAAACACGTGCGAGAGGATGCATCCCGCAGGCTAGTCGAGTAAAAACACGTGCGAGAGGATGCATCCCGCAGGCTAGTCGAGTAAAAACACGTGCGAGGTTTTGTGGGATGCGCATGCGCAGGTTTTTTGGGATGCGCATGCGCAGGTTTTTTGGGATGCGCATGCGCAGGTTTTTTGGGATGCGCATGGCTAGTCGAGCAAAAACACGTGCGAGAGGATGCATCCCGCAGGCTAGTCGAGTAAAAACACGTGCGAGAGGATGCATCCCGCAGGCTAGTCGAGTAAAAACACGTGCGAGGTTTTGTGGGATGCGCATGCGCAGGTTTTGTGGGATGCGCATGCGCAGGTTTTTTTGGGATGCGCATGCCTAGTCGAGCAAAAACACGTGCGAGAGGATGCATCCCGCAGGCTAGTCTAGCAAAAACACGTGCGAAAGGATGCATCCCGCAGGCTAGTCGAGTAAAAACACGTGCGAGAGGATGCATCCCGCAGGCTAGTCGAGTAAAAACACGTGCGAGAGGATGCATCCCGCAGGCTAGTCGAGTAAAAACACGTGCGAGGTTTTGTGGGATGCGCATGCGCAGGTTTTTTGGGATGCGCATGCGCAGGTTTTTTGGGATGCGCATGCGCAGGTTTTTTGGGATGCGCATGGCTAGTCGAGCAAAAACACGTGCGAGAGGATGCATCCCGCAGGCTAGTCGAGTAAAAACACGTGCGAGAGGATGCATCCCGCAGGCTAGTCGAGTAAAAACACGTGCGAGGTTTTGTGGGATGCGCATGCGCAGGTTTTGTGGGATGCGCATGCGCAGGTTTTTTGGGATGCGCATGGCTAGTCGAGCAAAAACACGTGCGAGAGGATGCATCCCGCAGGGTAGTCGAGTAAAAACACGTGCGAGAGGATGCATCCCGCAGGCTAGTCGAGTAAAAACACGTGCGAGAGGATGCATCCCGCAGGCTAGTCGAGTAAAAACACGTGCGAGGTTTTGTGGGATGCGCATGCGCAGGTTTTGTGGGATGCGCATGCGCAGGTTTTTTGGGATGCGCATGGCTGGTCGAGCAAAAACACGTGCGAGGTTTTGTGGGATGCGCATGCGCAGGTTTTGTGGGATGCGCATGCGCAGGTTTTTTGGGATGCGCATGGCTAGTCGAGCAAAAACACGTGCGAGAGGATGCATCCCGCAGGGTAGTCGAGTAAAAACACGTGCGAGAGGATGCATCCCGCAGGCTAGTCGAGCAAAAACACGTGCGAGAGGATGCATCCCGCAGGCTAGTCAAGTAAAAACACGTGCGAGGTTTTGTGGGATGCGCATGCGCAGGTTTTTTGGGATGCGCATGCGCAGTTTTTTTGGGATGCGCATGGCTAGTCGAGCAAAAACACGTGCGAGAGGATGCATCCCGCAGGCTAGTCGAGTAAAAACACGTGCGAGATGATGCATCCTGCAGGCTAGTCGAGTAAAAACACGTGCGAGAGGATGCATCCCGCAGGCTAGTCGAGCAAAAACACGTGCGAGAGGATGCATCCCGCAGGCTAGTCGAGCAAAAACACGTGCGAGAGGATGCATCCCGCAGGCTAGTCGAGTAAAAACACGTGCGAGAGGATGCATCCCGCAGGCTAGTCGAGCACAAACACGTGCGAGAGGATGCATCCCGCAGGCTAGTCGAGCAAAAACACGTGCGAGAGGATGCATCCCGCAGGCTAGTCGAGCAAAAACACGTGCGAGAGGATGCATCCCGCAGGCTAGTCGAGTAAAAACACGTGCAAGGTTTTGTGGGATGCGCATGCGCAGGTTTTGTGGGATGCGCATGCGCAGGTTTTTTGGGATGCGCATGGCTAGTCGAGCAAAAACACGTGCGAGAGGATGCATCCCGCAGGCTAGTCGAGTAAAAACACGTGCGAGAGGATGCATCCCGCAGGCTAGTCGAGCAAAAACACGTGCGAGAGGATGCATCCCGCAGGCTAGTCGAGCAAAAACACGTGCGAGAGGATGCATCCCGCAGGCTAGTCGAGTAAAAACACGTGCAAGGTTTTGTGGGATGCGCATGCGCAGGTTTTGTGGGATGCGCATGCGCAGGTTTTTTGGGATGCGCATGGCTAGTCGAGCAAAAACACGTGCGAGAGGATGCATCCCGCAGGCTAGTCGAGCAAAAACACGTGCGAGAGGATGCATCCCGCAGGCTAGTCGAGTAAAAACACGTGCGAGGTTTTGTGGGATGCGCATGCGCAGGTTTTTTGGGATGCGCATGGCTAGTCGAGGAAAAACACGTGCGAGAGGATGCATCCCGCAGGCTAGTCGAGTAAAAACACGTGCGAGGTTTTGTGGGATGCGCATGCGCAGGTTTTGTGGGATGCGCATGCGCAGGTTTTTTGGGATGCGCATGCCTAGTCGAGCAAAAACACGTGCGAGAGGATGCATCCCGCAGGCTAGTCTAGCAAAAACACGTGCGAAAGGATGCATCCCGCAGGCTAGTCGAGTAAAAACACGTGCGAGAGGATGCATCCCGCAGGCTAGTCGAGTAAAAACACGTGCGAGAGGATGCATCCCGCAGGCTAGTCGAGTAAAAACACGTGCGAGGTTTTGTGGGATGCGCATGCGCAGGTTTTGTGGGATGCGCATGCGCAGGTTTTTTGGGATGCGCATGGCTAGTCGAGCAAAAACACGTGCGAGAGGATGCATCCCGCAGGGTAGTCGAGCAAAAACACGTGCGAGAGGATGCATCCCGCAGGCTAGTCGAGCAAAAACACGTGCGAGAGGATGCATCCCGCAGGCTAGTCGAGTAAAAACACGTGCGGGGTTTTGTGGGATGCGCATGCGCAGGTTTTGTGGGATGCGCATGCGCAGGTTTTTTGGGATGCGCATGGCTAGTCGAGCAAAAACACGTGCGAGAGGATGCATCCCGCAGGCTAGTCGAGCAAAAACACGTGCGAGAGGATGCATCCCGCAGGCTAGTCGAGTAAAAACACGTGCGAGGTTTTGTGGGATGCGCATGCGCAGGTTTTTTGGGATGCGCATGGCTAGTCGAGGAAAAACACGTGCGAGAGGATGCATCCCGCAGGCTAGTCGAGTAAAAACACGTGCGAGGTTTTGTGGGATGCGCATGCGCAGGTTTTGTGGGATGCGCATGCGCAGGTTTTTTGGGATGCGCATGCCTAGTCGAGCAAAAACACGTGCGAGAGGATGCATCCCGCAGGCTAGTCTAGCAAAAACACGTGCGAAAGGATGCATCCCGCAGGCTAGTCGAGTAAAAACACGTGCGAGAGGATGCATCCCGCAGGCTAGTCGAGTAAAAACACGTGCGAGAGGATGCATCCCGCAGGCTAGTCGAGTAAAAACACGTGCGAGGTTTTGTGGGATGCGCATGCGCAGGTTTTGTGGGATGCGCATGCGCAGGTTTTTTGGGATGCGCATGGATAGTCGAGCAAAAACACGTGCGAGAGGATGCATCCCGCAGGGTAGTCGAGTAAAAACACGTGCGAGAGGATGCATCCCGCAGGCTAGTCGAGTAAAAACACGTGCGAGAGGATGCATCCCGCAGGCTAGTCGAGTAAAAACACGTGCGAGGTTTTGTGGGATGCGCATGCGCAGGTTTTTTGGAATGCGCATGGCTAGTCGAGCAAAAACACGTGCGAGAGGATGCATCCCGCAGGGTAGTCGAGTAAAAACACGTGCGAGAGGATGCATCCCGCAGGCTAGTCGTGTAAAAACACGTGCGAGAGGATGCATCCCGCAGGCTAGTCGAGTAAAAACACGTGCGAGAGGATGCATCCCGCAGGCTAGTCGAGTAAAAACACGTGCGAGGTTTTGTGGGATGCGCATGCGCAGGTTTTGTGGGATGCGCATGCGCAGGTTTTTTGGGATGCGCATGCCTAGTCGAGCAAAAACACGTGCGAGAGGATGCATCCCGCAGGCTAGTCCAGCAAAAACACGTGCGAGAGGATGCATCCCGCAGGCTAGTCGAGTAAAAACACGTGCGAGAGGATGCATCCCGCAGGCTAGTCGAGTAAAAACACGTGCGAGAGGATGCATCCTGCAGGCTAGTCGAGTAAAAACACGTGCGAGAGGATGCATCCCGCAGGCTAGTCGAGTAAAAACACGTGCGAGGTTTTGTGGGATGCGCATGCGCAGGTTTTGTGGGATGCGCATGCGCAGGTTTTTTGGGATGCGCATGGCTAGTCGAGCAAAAACACGTGCGAGAGGATGCATCCCGCAGGGTAGTCGTGTAAAAACACGTGCGAGAGGATGCATCCCGCAGGCTAGTCGAGTAAAAACACGTGCGAGAGGATGCATCCCGCAAGCTAGTCGAGTAAAAACACGTGCGAGGTTTCGTGGGATGCGCATGCGCAGGTTTTTTGGGATGCGCATGGCTAGTCGAGCAAAAACACGTGCGAGAGGATGCATCCCGCAGGGTAGTCGAGTAAAAACACGTGCGAGAGGATGCATCCCGCAGGCTAGTCGAGTAAAAACACGTGCGAGAGGATGCATCCTGCAGGCTAGTCGAGTAAAAACACGTGCGAGAGGATGCATCCCGCAGGCTAGTCGAGTAAAAACACGTGCGAGAGGATGCATCCCGCAGGCTAGTCGAGCAAAAACACGTGCGAGAGGATGCATCCCGCAGGCTAGTCGAGTAAAAACACGTGCGAGAGGATGCATCCCGCAGGCTAGTCGAGCACAAACACGTGCGAGAGGATGCATCCCGCAGGCTAGTCGAGCAAAAACACGTGCGAGAGGATGCATCCCGCAGGCTAGTAGAGCAAAAACACGTGCGAGAGGATGCATCCCGCAGGCTAGTCGAGTAAAAACACGTGCGAGGTTTTGTGGGATGCGCATGCGCAGGTTTTGTGGGATGCGCATGCGCAGGTTTTTTGGGATGCGCATGGCTAGTCGAGCAAAAACACGTGCGAGAGGATGCATCCCGCAGGCTAGTCGAGTAAAAACACGTGCGAGAGGATGCATCCCGCATGCTAGTCGAGTAAAAACACGTGCGAGAGGATGCATCCCGCAGGCTAGTCGAGTAAAAACACGTGCGAGAGGATGCATCCCGCAGGCTAGTGGAGTAAAAACACGTGCGAGAGGATGCATCCCGCAGGCTAGTCGAGTAAAAACACGTGCGAGGGTTTGTGGGATGCGCATGCGCAGGTTTTGTGGGATGCGCATGCGCAGGTTTTTTGGGATGCGCATGCGCAGGTTTTTTGGGATGCGCATGCCTAGTCGAGCAAAAACACGTGCGAGAGGATGCATCCCGCAGGCTAGTCCAGCAAAAACACGTGCGAGAGGATGCATCCCGCAGGCTAGTCCAGCAAAAACACGTGCGAGAGGATGCATCCCGCAGGCTAGTCGAGCAAAAACACGTGCGAGAGGATGCATCCCGCAGGCTAGTCGAGTAAAAACACGTGCGGGGTTTTGTGGGATGCGCATGCGCAGGTTTTGTGGGATGCGCATGCGCAGGTTTTTTGGGATGCGCATGGCTAGTCGAGCAAAAACACGTGCGAGAGGATGCATCCCGCAGGCTAGTCGAACAAAAACACGTGCGAGAGGATGCATCCCGCAGGCTAGTCGAGTAAAAACACGTGCGAGGTTTTGTGGGATGCGCATGCGCAGGTTTTGTGGGAGGCGCATGCGCAGGTTTTTTGGGATGCGCATGCGCAGGTTTTTTGGGATGCGCATGGCTAGTCGAGTAAAAACACGTGCGAGAGGATGCATCCCGCAGGCTAGTCGAGTAAAAACACGTGCGAGAGGATGCATCCCGCAGGCTAGTCGAGTAAAAACACGTGCGAGGTTTTGTGGGATGCGCATGCGCAGGTTTTTTGGAATGCGCATGGCTAGTCGAGCAAAAACACGTGCGAGAGGATGCATCCCGCAGGGTAGTCGAGTAAAAACACGTGCGAGAGGATGCATCCCGCAGGCTAGTCGTGTAAAAACACGTGCGAGAGGATGCATCCCGCAGGCTAGTCGAGTAAAAACACGTGCGAGAGGATGCATCCCGCAGGCTAGTCGAGTAAAAACACGTGCGAGGTTTTGTGGGATGCGCATGCGCAGGTTTTGTGGGATGCGCATGCGCAGGTTTTTTGGGATGCGCATGCCTAGTCGAGCAAAAACACGTGCGAGAGGATGCATCCCGCAGGCTAGTCCAGCAAAAACACGTGCGAGAGGATGCATCCCGCAGGCTAGTCGAGTAAAAACACGTGCGAGAGGATGCATCCCGCAGGCTAGTCGAGTAAAAACACGTGCGAGACGATGCATCCTGCAGGCTAGTCGAGTAAAAACTCGTGCGAGAGGATGCATCCCGCAGGCTAGTCGAGTAAAAACACGTGCGAGGTTTTGTGGGATGCGCATGCGCAGGTTTTGTGGGATGCGCATGCGCAGGTTTTTTGGGATGCGCATGGCTAGTCGAGCAAAAACACGTGCGAGAGGATGCATCCCGCAGGGTAGTCGTGTAAAAACACGTGCGAGAGGATGCATCCCGCAGGCTAGTCGAGTAAAAACACGTGCGAGAGGATGCATCCCGCAGGCTAGTCGAGTCAAAACACGTGCGAGGTTTTGTGGGATGCGCATGCGCAGGTTTTTTGGGATGCGCATGGCTAGTCGAGCAAAAACACGTGCGAGAGGATGCATCCCGCAGGGTAGTCGAGTAAAAACACGTGCGAGAGGATGCATCCCGCAGGCTAGTCGAGTAAAAACACGTGCGAGAGGATGCATCCTGCAGGCTAGTCGAGTAAAAACACGTGCGAGAGGATGCATCCCGCAGGCTAGTCGAGTAAAAACACTGCGAGAGGGTGCATCCCGCAGGCTAGTCGAGTAAAAACACGTGCGAGAGGATGCATCCTGCAGGCTAGTCGAGTAAAAACACGTGCGAGAGGATGCATCCCGCAGGCTAGTCGAGTAAAAACACGTGCGAGGTTTTGTGGGATGCGCATGCGCAGGTTTTTTGGGATGCGCATGGCTAGTCGAGCAAAAACACGTGCGAGAGGATGCATCCCGCAGGGTAGTCGTGTAAAAACACGTGCGAGAGGATGCATCCCGCAGGCTAGTCGAGTAAAAACACGTGCGAGAGGATGCATCCCGCAGGCTAGTCGAGTAAAAACACGTGCGAGGTTTTGTGGGATGCGCATGTGCAGGTTTTTTGGGATGCGCATGGCTAGTCGAGCAAAAACACGTGCGAGAGGATGCATCCCGCAGGGTAGTCGAGTAAAAACACGTGCGAGAGGATGCATCCCGCAGGCTAGTCGAGTAAAAACACGTGCGAGAGGATGCATCCCGCAGGCTAGTAGAGCAAAAACACGTGCGAGAGGATGCATCCCGCAGGCTAGTCGAGTAAAAACACGTGCGAGGTTTTGTGGGATGCGCATGCGCAGGTTTTGTGGGATGCGCATGCGCAGGTTTTTTGGGATGCGCATGGCTAGTCGAGCAAAAACACGTGCGAGAGGATGCATCCCGCAGGCTAGTCGAGTAAAAACACGTGCGAGAGGATGCATCCCGCAGGCTAGTCGAGTAAAAACACGTGCGAGGTTTTGTGGGATGCGCATGCGCAGGTTTTTTGGGATGCGCATGGCTAGTCGAGCAAAAACACGTGCGAGAGGATGCATCCCGCAGGGTAGTCGAGTAAAAACACGTGCGAGAGGATGCATCCCGCAGGCTAGTCGAGTAAAAACACGTGCGAGAGGATGCATCCCGCAGGCTAGTCGAGTAAAAACACGTGCGAGGTTTTGTGGGATGCGCATGCGCAGGTTTTTTGGGATGCGCATGGCTAGTCGAGCAAAAACACGTGCGAGAGGATGCATCCCGCAGGGTAGTCGAGTAAAAACACGTGCGAGAGGATGCATCCCGCAGGCTAGTCGAGTAAAAACACGTGCGAGAGGATGCATCCCGCAGGCTAGTCGAGTAAAAACACGTGCGAGAGGATGCATCCCGCAGGCTAGTCGAGTAAAAACACGTGCGAGAGGATGCATCCCGCAGGCTAGTCGAGTAAAAACACGTGCGAGGTTTTGTGGGATGCGCATGCGCAGGTTTTTTGGGATGCGCATGGCTAGTCGAGCAAAAACACGTGCGAGAGGATGCATCCCGCAGGCTAGTCGAGTAAAAACACGTGCGAGAGGATGCATCCCGCAGGCTAGTCGAGTAAAAACACGTGCGAGGTTTTGTGGGATGCGCATGCGCAGGTTTTGTGGGATGCGCATGCGCAGGTTTTTTGGGATGCGCATGCGCAGGTTTTTTGGGATGCGCATGCCTAGTCGAGCAAAAACACGTGCGAGAGGATGCATCCCGCAGGCTAGTCCAGCAAAAACACGTGCGAGAGGATGCTCCCGCAGGCTAGTCGAGTAAAAACACGTGCGAGAGGATGCATCCTGCAGGCTAGTCGAGTAAAAACACGTGCGAGAGGATGCATCCCGCAGGCTAGTCGAGTAAAATCACGTGCGAGGTTTTGTGGGATGCGCATGCGCAGGTTTTGTGGGATGCGCATGCGCAGGTTTTTTGGGATGCGCATGGCTAGTCGAGCAAAAACACGTGCGAGAGGATGCATCCCGCAGGGTAGTCGAGTAAAAACACGTGCGAGAGGATGCATCCCGCAGGCTAGTCGTGTAAAAACACGTGCGAGAGGATGCATCCCGCAGGCTAGTCGAGTAAAAACACGTGCGAGAGGATGCATCCCGCAGGCTAGTCGAGTAAAAACACGTGCGAGAGGATGCATCCCGCAGGCTAGTCGAGTAAAAACACGTGCGAGAGGATGCATCCTGCAGGCTAGTCGAGTAAAAACACGTGCGAGAGGATGCATCCCGCAGGCTAGTCGAGTAAAAACACGTGCGAGGTTTTGTGGGATGCGCATGCGCAGGTTTTGTGGGATGCGCATGCGCAGGTTTTTTGGGATGCGCATGGCTAGTCGAGCAAAAACACGTGCGAGAGGATGCATCCCGCAGGCTAGTCGAGTAAAAACACGTGCGAGAGGATGCATCCCGCAGGCTAGTCGAGTAAAAACACGTGCGAGTGGATGCATCCCGCAGGCTAGTCGAGTAAAAACACGTGCGAGAGGATGCATCCCGCAGGCTAGTCGAGTAAAAACACGTGCGAGAGGATGCATCCCGCAGGCTAGTCGAGTAAAAACACGTGCGAGAGGATGCATCCCGCAGGCTAGTCGAGTAAAAACACGTGCGAGAGGATGCATCCCGCAGGCTAGTCGAGTAAAAACACGTGCGAGGTTTTGTGGGATGCGCATGCGCAGGTTTTGTGGGATGCGCATGCGCAGGTTTTTTGGGATGCGCATGCGCAGGTTTTTTGGGATGCGCATGCCTAGTCGAGCAAAAACACGTGCGAGAGGATGCATCCCGCAGGCTAGTCCAGCAAAAACACGTGCGAGAGGATGCATCCCGCAGGCTAGTCGAGTAAAAACACGTGCGAGAGGATGCATCCCGCAGGCTAGTCGAGTAAAAACACGTGCGAGAGGATGCATCCTGCAGGCTAGTCGAGTAAAAACACGTGCGAGAGGATGCATCCCGCAGGCTAGTCGAGTAAAATCACGTGCGAGGTTTTGTGGGATGCGCATGCGCAGGTTTTGTGGGATGCGCATGCGCAGGTTTTTTGGGATGCGCATGGCTAGTCGAGCAAAAACACGTGCGAGAGGATGCATCCCGCAGGCTAGTCGAGTAAAAACACGTGCGAGAGGATGCATCCCGCAGGCTAGTCGAGTAAAAACACATGCGAGGTTTTCTGGGATGCGCATGCGCAGGTTTTTTGGGATGCGCATGGCTAGTCGAGCAAAAACACGTGCGAGAGGATGCATCCCGCAGGGTAGTCGAGTAAAAACACGTGCGAGAGGATGCATCCCGCAGGCTAGTCGTGTAAAAACACGTGCGAGAGGATGCATCCCGCAGGCTAGTCGAGTAAAAACACGTGCGAGAGGATGCATCCCGCAGGCTAGTCGAGTAAAAACACTGCGAGAGGATGCATCCCGCAGGCTAGTCGAGTAAAAACACGTGCGAGAGGATGCATCCCGCAGGCTAGTCGAGTAAAAACACGTGCGAGGTTTTGTGGGATGCGCATGCGCAGGTTTTGTGGGATGCGCATGCGCAGGTTTTTTGGGATGCGCATGGCTAGTCGAGCAAAAACACGTGCGAGAGGATGCATCCCGCAGGGTAGTTGTGTAAAAACACGTGCGAGAGGATGCATCCCGCAGGCTAGTCGAGTAAAAACACGTGCGAGAGGATGCATCGCGCAGGCTAGTCGAGTAAAAACACGTACCAGGTTTTGTGGGATGCGCATGCGCAGGTTTTTTGGGATGCGCATGGCTAGTCGAGCAAAAACACGTGCGAGAGGATGCATCCCGCAGGGTAGTCGAGTAAAAACACGTGCGAGAGGATGCATCCCGCAGGCTAGTCGTGTAAAAACACGTGCGAGAGGATGCATCCCGCAGGCTAGTAGAGCAAAAACACGTGCGAGGTTTTGTGGGATGCGCATGCGCAGGTTTTTTGGGATGCGCATGGCTAGTCGAGCAAAAACACGTGCGAGAGGATGCATCCCGCAGGCTAGTCGAGTAAAAACACGTGCGAGAGGATGCATCCCGCAGGCTAGTCGAGTAAAAACACGTGCGGGAGGATGCATCCCGCAGGCTAGTCGAGTAAAAACACGTGCGAGAGGATGCATCCCGCAGGCTAGTCGAGTAAAAACACGTGCGAGGTTTTGTGGGATGCGCATGCGCAGGTTTTGTGGGATGCGCATGCGCAGGTTTTTTGGGATGCGCATGGCTAGTCGAGCAAAAACACGTGCGAGGTTTTGTGGGATGCGCATGCGCAGGTTTTGTGGGATGCGCATGCGCAGGTTTTTTGGGATGCGCATGGCTAGTCGAGCAAAAACACGTGAGAGAGGATACATCCCGCAGGGTAGTCGAGTAAAAACACGTGCGAGAGGATGCATCCCGCAGGCTAGTCGAGCAAAAACACGTGCGAGAGGATGCATCCCGCAGGCTAGTCGAGTAAAAACACGTGCGAGAGGATGCATCCCGCAGGCTAGTAGAGCAAAAACACGTGCGAGAGGATGCATCCCGCAGGCTAGTCGAGTAAAAACACGTGCGAGGTTTTGTGGGATGCGCATGCGCAGGTTTTGTGGGATGCGCATGCGCAGGTTTTTTGGGATGCGCATGGCTAGTCGAGCAAAAACACGTGCGAGAGGATGCATCCCGCAGGCTAGTCGAGTAAAAACACGTGCGAGAGGATGCATCCCGCAGGCTAGTCGAGTAAAAACACGTGCGAGGTTTTGTGGGATGCGCATGCGCAGGTTTTTTGGGATGCGCATGGCTAGTCGAGCAAAAACACGTGCGAGAGGATGCATCCCGCAGGGTAGTCGAGTAAAAACACGTGCGAGAGGATGCATCCCGCAGGCTAGTCGAGTAAAAACACGTGCGGGAGGATGCATCCCGCAGGCTAGTCGAGTAAAAACACGTGCGAGGTTTTGTGGGATGCGCATGCGCAGGTTTTTTGGGATGCGCATGGCTAGTCGAGCAAAAACACGTGCGAGAGGATGCATCCCGCAGGGTAGTCGAGTAAAAACACGTGCGAGAGGATGCATCCCGCAGGCTAGTCGAGTAAAAACACGTGCGAGAGGATGCATCCCGCAGGCTAGTCGAGTAAAAACACGTGCGAGAGGATGCATCCCGCAGGCTAGTCGAGTAAAAACACGTGCGAGGTTTTGTGGGATGCGCATGCGCAGGTTTTTTGGGATGCGCATGGCTAGTCGAGCAAAAACACGTGCGAGAGGATGCATCCCGCAGGCTAGTCGAGTAAAAACACGTGCGAGAGGATGCATCCCGCAGGCTAGTCGAGTAAAAACACGTGCGAGGTTTTGTGGGATGCGCATGCGCAGGTTTTGTGGGATGCGCATGCGCAGGTTTTTTGGGATGCGCATGCGCAGGTTTTTTGGGATGCGCATGCCTAGTCGAGCAAAAACACGTGCGAGAGGATGCATCCCGCAGGCTAGTCCAGCAAAAACACGTGCGAGAGGATGCTCCCGCAGGCTAGTCGAGTAAAAACACGTGCGAGAGGATGCATCCTGCAGGCTAGTCGACTAAAAACACGTGCGAGAGGATGCATCCCGCAGGCTAGTCGAGTAAAATCACGTGCGAGGTTTTGTGGGATGCGCATGCGCAGGTTTTGTGGGATGCGCATGCGCAGGTTTTTTGGGATGCGCATGGCTAGTCGAGCAAAAACACGTGCGAGAGGATGCATCCCGCAGGGTAGTCGAGTAAAAACACGTGCGAGAGGATGCATCCCGCAGGCTAGTCGTGTAAAAACACGTGCGAGAGGATGCATCCCGCAGGCTAGTCGAGTAAAAACACGTGCGAGAGGATGCATCCCGCAGGCTAGTCGAGTAAAAACACGTGCGAGAGGATGCATCCCGCAGGCTAGTCGAGTAAAAACACGTGCGAGAGGATGCATCCTGCAGGCTAGTCGAGTAAAAACACGTGCGAGAGGATGCATCCCGCAGGCTAGTCGAGTAAAAACACGTGCGAGAGGATGCACCCCGCAGGCTAGTCGAGTAAAAACACGTGCGAGTGGATGCATCCCGCAGGCTAGTCGAGTAAAAACACGTGCGAGAGGATGCATCCCGCAGGCTAGTCGAGTAAAAACACGTGCGAGAGGATGCATCCCGCAGGCTAGTCGAGTAAAAACACGTGCGAGAGGATGCATCCCGCAGGCTAGTCGAGTAAAAACACGTGCGAGAGGATGCATCCCGCAGGCTAGTCGAGTAAAAACACGTGCGAGGTTTTGTGGGATGCGCATGCGCAGGTTTTGTGGGATGCGCATGCGCAGGTTTTTTGGGATGCGCATGCGCAGGTTTTTTGGGATGCGCATGCCTAGTCGAGCAAAAACACGTGCGAGAGGATGCATCCCGCAGGCTAGTCCAGCAAAAACACGTGCGAGAGGATGCATCCCGCAGGCTAGTCGAGTAAAAACACGTGCGAGAGGATGCATCCCGCAGGCTAGTCGAGTAAAAACACGTGCGAGAGGATGCATCCTGCAGGCTAGTCGAGTAAAAACACGTGCGAGAGGATGCATCCCGCAGGCTAGTCGAGTAAAATCACGTGCGAGGTTTTGTGGGATGCGCATGCGCAGGTTTTGTGGGATGCGCATGCGCAGGTTTTTTGGGATGCGCATGGCTAGTCGAGCAAAAACACGTGCGAGAGGATGCATCCCGCAGGCTAGTCGAGTAAACACACGTGCGAGAGGATGCATCCCGCAGGCTAGTCGAGTAAAAACACATGCGAGGTTTTCTGGGATGCGCATGCGCAGGTTTTTTGGGATGCGCATGGCTAGTCGAGCAAAAACACGTGCGAGAGGATGCATCCCGCAGGGTAGTCGAGTAAAAACACGTGCGAGAGGATGCATCCCGCAGGCTAGTCGTGTAAAAACACGTGCGAGAGGATGCATCCCGCAGGCTAGTCGAGTAAAAACACGTGCGAGAGGATGCATCCCGCAGGCTAGTCGAGTAAAAACACTGCGAGAGGATGCATCCCGCAGGCTAGTCGAGTAAAAACACGTGCGAGAGGATGCATCCCGCAGGCTAGTCGAGTAAAAACACGTGCGAGGTTTTGTGGGATGCGCATGCGCAGGTTTTGTGGGATGCGCATGCGCAGGTTTTTTGGGATGCGCATGGCTAGTCGAGCAAAAACACGTGCGAGAGGATGCATCCCGCAGGGTAGTTGTGTAAAAACACGTGCGAGAGGATGCATCCCGCAGGCTAGTCGAGTAAAAACACGTGCGAGAGGATGCATCCCGCAGGCTAGTCGAGTAAAAACACGTACCAGGTTTTGTGGGATGCGCATGCGCAGGTTTTTTGGGATGCGCATGGCTAGTCGAGCAAAAACACGTGCGAGAGGATGCATCCCGCAGGGTAGTCGAGTAAAAACACGTGCGAGAGGATGCATCCCGCAGGCTAGTCGAGTAAAAACACGTGCGAGAGGATGCATCCCGCAGGCTAGTAGAGCAAAAACACGTGCGAGGTTTTGTGGGATGCGCATGCGCAGGTTTTTTGGGATGCGCATGGCTAGTCGAGCAAAAACACGTGCGAGAGGATGCATCCCTCAGGCTAGTCGAGTAAAAACACGTGCGAGAGGATGCATCCCGCAGGCTAGTCGAGTAAAAACACGTGCGGGAGGATGCATCCCGCAGGCTAGTCGAGTAAAAACACGTGCGAGAGGATGCATCCCGCAGGCTAGTCGAGTAAAAACACGTGCGAGGTTTTGTGGGATGCGCATGCGCAGGTTTTGTGGGATGCGCATGCGCAGGTTTTTTGGGATGCGCATGGCTAGTCGAGCAAAAACACGTGCGAGGTTTTGTGGGATGCGCATGCGCAGGTTTTGTGGGATGCGCATGCGCAGGTTTTTTGGGATGCGCATGGCTAGTCGAGCAAAAACACGTGAGAGAGGATACATCCCGCAGGGTAGTCGAGTAAAAACACGTGCGAGAGGATGCATCCCGCAGGCTAGTCGAGCAAAAACACGTGCGAGAGGATGCATCCCGCAGGCTAGTCGAGTAAAAACACGTGCGAGGTTTTGTGGGATGCGCATGCGCAGGTTTTGTGGGATGCGCATGCGCAGGTTTTTTGGGATGCGCATGCGCAGGTTTTTTGGGATGCGCATGCCTAGTCGAGCAAAAACACGTGCGAGAGGATACATCCCGCAGGCTAGTCCAGCAAAAACACGTGCGAGAGGATGCATCCCGCAGGCTAGTCGAGTAAAAACACGTGCGAGAGGATGCATCCCGCAGGCTAGTCGAGTAAAAACACGTGCGAGAGGATGCATCCTGCAGGCTAGTCGAGTAAAAACACGTGCGAGAGGATGCATCCCGCAGGCTAGTCGTGTAAAAACACGTGCGAGAGGATGCATCCCGCAGGCTAGTCGAGTAAAAACACGTGCGAGAGGATGCATCCCGCAGGCTAGTCGAGTAAAAACACGTGCGAGAGGATGCATCCCGCAGGCTAGTCGAGTAAAAACACGTGCGAGAGGATGCATCCCGCAGGCTAGTCGAGTAAAAACACGTGCGAGAGGATGCATCCCGCAGGCTAGTCGAGTAAAAACACGTGCGAGAGGATGCATCCCGCAGGCTAGTCGAGTAAAAACACGTGCGAGGTTTTGTGGGATGCGCATGCGCAGGTTTTTTGGGATGCGCATGGCTAGTCGAGCAAAAACACGTGCGAGAGGATGCATCCCGCAGGCTAGTCGAGTAAAAACACGTGCGAGAGGATGCATCCCGCAGGCTAGTCGAGTAAAAACACGTGCGAGGTTTTGTGGGATGCGCATGCGCAGGTTTTGTGGGATGCGCATGCGCAGGTTTTTTGGGATGCGCATGCGCAGGTTTTTTGGGATGCGCATGCCTAGTCGAGCAAAAACACGTGCGAGAGGATGCATCCCGCAGGCTAGTCCAGCAAAAACACGTGCGAGAGGATGCTCCCGCAGGCTAGTCGAGTAAAAACACGTGCGAGAGGATGCATCCCGCAGGCTAGTCGAGTAAAATCACGTGCGAGGTTTTGTGGGATGCGCATGCGCAGGTTTTGTGGGATGCGCATGCGCAGGTTTTTTGGGATGCGCATGGCTAGTCGAGCAAAAACACGTGCGAGAGGATGCATCCCGCAGGGTAGTCGAGTAAAAACACGTGCGAGAGGATGCATCCCGCAGGCTAGTCGTGTAAAAACACGTGCGAGAGGATGCATCCCGCAGGCTAGTCGAGTAAAAACACGTGCGAGAGGATGCATCCCGCAGGCTAGTCGAGTAAAAACACGTGCGAGAGGATGCATCCCGCAGGCTAGTCGAGTAAAAACACGTGCGAGAGGATGCATCCTGCAGGTTAGTCGAGTAAAAACACGTGCGAGAGGATGCATCCCGCAGGCTAGTCGAGTAAAAACACGTGCGAGGTTTTGTGGGATGCGCATGCGCAGGTTTTGTGGGATGCGCATGCGCAGGTTTTTTGGGATGCGCATGGCTAGTCGAGCAAAAACACGTGCGAGAGGATGCATCCCGCAGGCTAGTCGAGTAAAAACACGTGCGAGAGGATGCACCCCGCAGGCTAGTCGAGTAAAAACACGTGCGAGTGGATGCATCCCGCAGGCTAGTCGAGTAAAAACACGTGCGAGAGGATGCATCCCGCAGGCTAGTCGAGTAAAAACACGTGCGAGAGGATGCATCCCGCAGGCTAGTCGAGTAAAAACACGTGCGAGAGGATGCATCCCGCAGGCTAGTCGAGTAAAAACACGTGCGAGAGGATGCATCCCGCAGGCTAGTCGAGTAAAAACACGTGCGAGGTTTTGTGGGATGCGCATGCGCAGGTTTTGTGGGATGCGCATGCGCAGGTTTTTTGGGATGCGCATGCGCAGGTTTTTTGGGATGCGCATGCCTAGTCGAGCAAAAACACGTGCGAGAGGATGCATCCCGCAGGCTAGTCCAGCAAAAACACGTGCGAGAGGATGCATCCCGCAGGCTAGTCGAGTAAAAACACGTGCGAGAGGATGCATCCCGCAGGCTAGTCGAGTAAAAACACGTGCGAGAGGATGCATCCTGCAGGCTAGTCGAGTAAAAACACGTGCGAGAGGATGCATCCCGCAGGCTAGTCGAGTAAAATCACGTGCGAGGTTTTGTGGGATGCGCATGCGCAGGTTTTGTGGGATGCGCATGCGCAGGTTTTTTGGGATGCGCATGGCTAGTCGAGCAAAAACACGTGCGAGAGGATGCATCCCGCAGGCTAGTCGAGTAAAAACACGTGCGAGAGGATGCATCCCGCAGGCTAGTCGAGTAAAAACACATGCGAGGTTTTCTGGGATGCGCATGCGCAGGTTTTTTGGGATGCGCATGGCTAGTCGAGCAAAAACACGTGCGAGAGGATGCATCCCGCAGGGTAGTCGAGTAAAAACACGTGCGAGAGGATGCATCCCGCAGGCTAGTCGTGTAAAAACACGTGCGAGAGGATGCATCCCGCAGGCTAGTCGAGTAAAAACACGTGCGAGAGGATGCATCCCGCAGGCTAGTCGAGTAAAAACACTGCGAGAGGATGCATCCCGCAGGCTAGTCGAGTAAAAACACGTGCGAGAGGATGCATCCCGCAGGCTAGTCGAGTAAAAACACGTGCGAGAGGATGCATCCCGCAGGCTAGTCGAGTAAAAACACGTGCGAGAGGATGCATCCCGCAGGCTAGTAGAGCAAAAACACGTGCGAGGTTTTGTGGGATGCGCATGCGCAGGTTTTTTGGGATGCGCATGGCTAGTCGAGCAAAAACACGTGCGAGAGGATGCATCCCTCAGGCTAGTCGAGTAAAAACACGTGCGAGAGGATGCATCCCGCAGGCTAGTCGAGTAAAAACACGTGCGGGAGGATGCATCCCGCAGGCTAGTCGAGTAAAAACACGTGCGAGAGGATGCATCCCGCAGGCTAGTCGAGTAAAAACACGTGCGAGGTTTTGTGGGATGCGCATGCGCAGGTTTTGTGGGATGCGCATGCGCAGGTTTTTTGGGATGCGCATGGCTAGTCGAGCAAAAACACGTGCGAGGTTTTGTGGGATGCGCATGCGCAGGTTTTGTGGGATGCGCATGCGCAGGTTTTTTGGGATGCGCATGGCTAGTCGAGCAAAAACACGTGAGAGAGGATACATCCCGCAGGGTAGTCGAGTAAAAACACGTGCGAGAGGATGCATCCCGCAGGCTAGTCGAGCAAAAACACGTGCGAGAGGATGCATCCCGCAGGCTAGTCGAGTAAAAACACGTGCGAGGTTTTGTGGGATGCGCATGCGCAGGTTTTGTGGGATGCGCATGCGCAGGTTTTTTGGGATGCGCATGCGCAGGTTTTTTGGGATGCGCATGCCTAGTCGAGCAAAAACACGTGCGAGAGGATACATCCCGCAGGCTAGTCCAGCAAAAACACGTGCGAGAGGATGCATCCCGCAGGCTAGTCGAGTAAAAACACGTGCGAGAGGATGCATCCCGCAGGCTAGTCGAGTAAAAACACGTGCGAGAGGATGCATCCTGCAGGCTAGTCGAGTAAAAACACGTGCGAGAGGATGCATCCCGCAGGCTAGTCGTGTAAAAACACGTGCGAGAGGATGCATCCCGCAGGCTAGTCGAGTAAAAACACGTGCGAGAGGATGCATCCCGCAGGCTAGTCGAGTAAAAACACGTGCGAGAGGATGCATCCCGCAGGCTAGTCGAGTAAAAACACGTGCGAGAGGATGCATCCCGCAGGCTAGTCGAGTAAAAACACGTGCGAGAGGATGCATCCCGCAGGCTAGTCGAGTAAAAACACGTGCGAGAGGATGCATCCCGCAGGCTAGTCGAGTAAAAACACGTGCGAGGTTTTGTGGGATGCGCATGCGCAGGTTTTTTGGGATGCGCATGGCTAGTCGAGCAAAAACACGTGCGAGAGGATGCATCCCGCAGGCTAGTCGAGTAAAAACACGTGCGAGAGGATGCATCCCGCAGGCTAGTCGAGTAAAAACACGTGCGAGGTTTTGTGGGATGCGCATGCGCAGGTTTTGTGGGATGCGCATGCGCAGGTTTTTTGGGATGCGCATGCGCAGGTTTTTTGGGATGCGCATGCCTAGTCGAGCAAAAACACGTGCGAGAGGATGCATCCCGCAGGCTAGTCCAGCAAAAACACGTGCGAGAGGATGCTCCCGCAGGCTAGTCGAGTAAAAACACGTGCGAGAGGATGCATCCTGCAGGCTAGTCGAGTAAAAACACGTGCGAGAGGATGCATCCCGCAGGCTAGTCGAGTAAAATCACGTGCGAGGTTTTGTGGGATGCGCATGCGCAGGTTTTGTGGGATGCGCATGCGCAGGTTTTTTGGGATGCGCATGGCTAGTCGAGCAAAAACACGTGCGAGAGGATGCATCCCGCAGGCTAGTCGAGTAAAAACACGTGCGAGTGGATGCATCCCGCAGGCTAGTCGAGTAAAAACACGTGCGAGAGGATGCATCCCGCAGGCTAGTCGAGTAAAAACACGTGCGAGGTTTTGTGGGATGCGCATGCGCAGGTTTTGTGGGATGCGCATGCGCAGGTTTTTTGGGATGCGCATGGCTAGTCGAGCAAAAACACGTGCGAGAGGATGCATCCCGCAGGCTAGTCGAGTAAAAACACGTGCGAGAGGATGCACCCCGCAGGCTAGTCGAGTAAAAACACGTGCGAGTGGATGCATCCCGCAGGCTAGTCGAGTAAAAACACGTGCGAGAGGATGCATCCCGCAGGCTAGTCGAGTAAAAACACGTGCGAGAGGATGCATCCCGCAGGCTAGTCGAGTAAAAACACGTGCGAGAGGATGCATCCCGCAGGCTAGTCGAGTAAAAACACGTGCGAGAGGATGCATCCCGCAGGCTAGTCGAGTAAAAACACGTGCGAGGTTTTGTGGGATGCGCATGCGCAGGTTTTGTGGGATGCGCATGCGCAGGTTTTTTGGGATGCGCATGCGCAGGTTTTTTGGGATGCGCATGCCTAGTCGAGCAAAAACACGTGCGAGAGGATGCATCCCGCAGGCTAGTCCAGCAAAAACACGTGCGAGAGGATGCATCCCGCAGGCTAGTCGAGTAAAAACACGTGCGAGAGGATGCATCCCGCAGGCTAGTCGAGTAAAAACACGTGCGAGAGGATGCATCCTGCAGGCTAGTCGAGTAAAAACACGTGCGAGAGGATGCATCCCGCAGGCTAGTCGAGTAAAATCACGTGCGAGGTTTTGTGGGATGCGCATGCGCAGGTTTTGTGGGATGCGCATGCGCAGGTTTTTTGGGATGCGCATGGCTAGTCGAGCAAAAACACGTGCGAGAGGATGCATCCCGCAGGCTAGTCGAGTAAAAACACGTGCGAGAGGATGCATCCCGCAGGCTAGTCGAGTAAAAACACATGCGAGGTTTTCTGGGATGCGCATGCGCAGGTTTTTTGGGATGCGCATGGCTAGTCGAGCAAAAACACGTGCGAGAGGATGCATCCCGCAGGGTAGTCGAGTAAAAACACGTGCGAGAGGATGCATCCCGCAGGCTAGTCGTGTAAAAACACGTGCGAGAGGATGCATCCCGCAGGCTAGTCGAGTAAAAACACGTGCGAGAGGATGCATCCCGCAGGCTAGTCGAGTAAAAACACTGCGAGAGGATGCATCCCGCAGGCTAGTCGAGTAAAAACACGTGCGAGAGGATGCATCCCGCAGGCTAGTCGAGTAAAAACACGTGCGAGGTTTTGTGGGATGCGCATGCGCAGGTTTTGTGGGATGCGCATGCGCAGGTTTTTTGGGATGCGCATGGCTAGTCGAGCAAAAACACGTGCGAGAGGATGCATCCCGCAGGGTAGTTGTGTAAAAACACGTGCGAGAGGATGCATCCCGCAGGCTAGTCGAGTAAAAACACGTGCGAGAGGATGCATCCCGCAGGCTAGTCGAGTAAAAACACGTACCAGGTTTTGTGGGATGCGCATGCGCAGGTTTTTTGGGATGCGCATGGCTAGTCGAGCAAAAACACGTGCGAGAGGATGCATCCCGCAGGGTAGTCGAGTAAAAACACGTGCGAGAGGATGCATCCCGCAGGCTAGTCGAGTAAAAACACGTGCGAGAGGATGCATCCCGCAGGCTAGTAGAGCAAAAACACGTGCGAGGTTTTGTGGGATGCGCATGCGCAGGTTTTTTGGGATGCGCATGGCTAGTCGAGCAAAAACACGTGCGAGAGGATGCATCCCTCAGGCTAGTCGAGTAAAAACACGTGCGAGAGGATGCATCCCGCAGGCTAGTCGAGTAAAAACACGTGCGGGAGGATGCATCCCGCAGGCTAGTCGAGTAAAAACACGTGCGAGAGGATGCATCCCGCAGGCTAGTCGAGTAAAAACACGTGCGAGGTTTTGTGGGATGCGCATGCGCAGGTTTTGTGGGATGCGCATGCGCAGGTTTTTTGGGATGCGCATGGCTAGTCGAGCAAAAACACGTGCGAGGTTTTGTGGGATGCGCATGCGCAGGTTTTGTGGGATGCGCATGCGCAGGTTTTTTGGGATGCGCATGGCTAGTCGAGCAAAAACACGTGAGAGAGGATACATCCCGCAGGGTAGTCGAGTAAAAACACGTGCGAGAGGATGCATCCCGCAGGCTAGTCGAGCAAAAACACGTGCGAGAGGATGCATCCCGCAGGCTAGTCGAGTAAAAACACGTGCGAGGTTTTGTGGGATGCGCATGCGCAGGTTTTGTGGGATGCGCATGCGCAGGTTTTTTGGGATGCGCATGCGCAGGTTTTTTGGGATGCGCATGCCTAGTCGAGCAAAAACACGTGCGAGAGGATACATCCCGCAGGCTAGTCCAGCAAAAACACGTGCGAGAGGATGCATCCCGCAGGCTAGTCGAGTAAAAACACGTGCGAGAGGATGCATCCCGCAGGCTAGTCGAGTAAAAACACGTGCGAGAGGATGCATCCTGCAGGCTAGTCGAGTAAAAACACGTGCGAGAGGATGCATCCCGCAGGCTAGTCGTGTAAAAACACGTGCGAGAGGATGCATCCCGCAGGCTAGTCGAGTAAAAACACGTGCGAGAGGATGCATCCCGCAGGCTAGTCGAGTAAAAACACGTGCGAGAGGATGCATCCCGCAGGCTAGTCGAGTAAAAACACGTGCGAGAGGATGCATCCTGCAGGCTAGTCGAGTAAAAACACGTGCGAGAGGATGCATCCCGCAGGCTAGTCGAGTAAAAACACGTGCGAGGTTTTGTGGGATGCGCATGCGCAGGTTTTGTGGGATGCGCATGCGCAGGTTTTTTGGGATGCGCATGGCTAGTCGAGCAAAAACACGTGCGAGAGGATGCATCCCGCAGGCTAGTCGAGTAAAAACACGTGCGAGAGGATGCATCCCGCAGGCTAGTCGAGTAAAAACACGTGCGAGTGGATGCATCCCGCAGGCTAGTCGAGTAAAAACACGTGCGAGAGGATGCATCCCGCAGGCTAGTCGAGTAAAAACACGTGCGAGAGGATGCATCCCGCAGGCTAGTCGAGTAAAAACACGTGCGAGAGGATGCATCCCGCAGGCTAGTCGAGTAAAAACACGTGCGAGAGGATGCATCCCGCAGGCTAGTCGAGTAAAAACACGTGCGAGGTTTTGTGGGATGCGCATGCGCAGGTTTTGTGGGATGCGCATGCGCAGGTTTTTTGGGATGTGCATGCGCAGGTTTTTTGGGATGCGCATGCCGAGTCGAGCAAAAACACGTGCGAGAGGATGCATCCCGCAGGCTAGTCCAGCAAAAACACGTGCGAGAGGATGCATCCCGCAGGCTAGTCGAGTAAAAACACGTGCGAGAGGATGCATCCCGCAGGCTAGTCGAGTAAAAACACGTGCGAGAGGATGCATCCTGCAGGCTAGTCGAGTAAAAACACGTGCGAGAGGATGCATCCCGCAGGCTAGTCGAGTAAAATCACGTGCGAGGTTTTGTGGGATGCGCATGCGCAGGTTTTTTGGGATGCGCATGGCTAGTCGAGCAAAAACACGTGCGAGAGGATGCATCCCGCAGGCTAGTCGAGTAAAAACACGTGCGAGAGGATGCATCCCGCAGGCTAGTCGAGTAAAAACACATGCGAGGTTTTCTGGGATGCGCATGCGCAGGTTTTTTGGGATGCGCATGGCTAGTCGAGCAAAAACACGTGCGAGAGGATGCATCCCGCAGGGTAGTCGAGTAAAAACACGTGCGAGAGGATGCATCCCGCAGGCTAGTCGTGTAAAAACACGTGCGAGAGGATGCATCCCGCAGGCTAGTCGAGTAAAAACACGTGCGAGAGGATGCATCCCGCAGGCTAGTCGAGTAAAAACACTGCGAGAGGATGCATCCCGCAGGCTAGTCGAGTAAAAACACGTGCGAGAGGATGCATCCCGCAGGCTAGTCGAGTAAAAACACGTGCGAGGTTTTGTGGGATGCGCATGCGCAGGTTTTGTGGGATGCGCATGCGCAGGTTTTTTGGGATGCGCATGGCTAGTCGAGCAAAAACACGTGCGAGAGGATGCATCCCGCAGGGTAGTTGTGTAAAAACACGTGCGAGAGGATGCATCCCGCAGGCTAGTCGAGTAAAAACACGTGCGAGAGGATGCATCCCGCAGGCTAGTCGAGTAAAAACACGTACGAGGTTTTGTGGGATGCGCATGCGCAGGTTTTTTGGGATGCGCATGGCTAGTCGAGCAAAAACACGTGCGAGAGGATGCATCCCGCAGGGTAGTCGAGTAAAAACACGTGCGAGAGGATGCATCCCGCAGGCTAGTCGAGTAAAAACACGTGCGAGAGGATGCATCCCGCAGGCTAGTAGAGCAAAAACACGTGCGAGGTTTTGTGGGATGCGCATGCGCAGGTTTTTTGGGATGCGCATGGCTAGTCGAGCAAAAACACGTGCGAGAGGAGGCATCCCGCAGGCTAGTCGAGTAAAAACACGTGCGAGAGGATGCATCCCGCAGGCTAGTCGAGTAAAAACACGTGCGGGAGGATGCATCCCGCAGGCTAGTCGAGTAAAAACACGTGCGAGAGGATGCATCCTGCAGGCTAGTCGAGTAAAAACACGTGCGAGAGGATGCATCCCGCAGGCTAGTCGAGTAAAAACACGTGCGAGGTTTTGTGGGATGCGCATTCGCAGGTTTTGTGGGATGCGCATGCGCAGGTTTTTTGGGATGCGCATGCGCAGGTTTTTTGGGATGCGCATGCGCAGGTTTTTTGGGATGCGCATGCGCAGGTTTTTTGGGATGCGCATGCGCAGGTTTTTTGGGATGCGCATGGCTAGTCGAGCAAAAACACGTGCGAGAGGATGCATCCCGCAGGCTAGTCGAGTAAAAACACGTGCGAGAGGATGCATCCTGCAGGCTAGTCGAGTAAAAACACGTGCGAGAGGATGCATCCCGCCGGGCTAGTCGAGTAAAAACACGTGCGAGAGGATGCATCCCGCAGGCTAGTCGAGTAAAAACACGTGCGAGAGGATGCATCCCGCAGGCTAGTCGAGTAAAAACACGTGCGAGGTTTTGTGGGATGCGCATGCGCAGGTTTTGTGGGATGCGCATGCGCAGGTTTTTTGGGATGCGCATGGCTAGTCGAGCAAAAACACGTGCGAGAGGATGCATCCCGCAGGGTAGTCGAGTAAAAACACGTGCGAGAGGATGCATCCCGCAGGCTAGTCGAGTAAAAACACGTGCGAGAGGATGCATCCCGCAGGCTAGTCGAGTAAAAACACGTGCGAGGTTTTGTGGGATGCGCATGCGCAGGTTTTGTGGGATGCGCATGCGCAGGTTTTTTGGGATGCGCATGGCTAGTCGAGCAAAAACACGTGCGAGAGGATGCATCCCGCAGGGTAGTCGAGTAAAAACACGTGCGAGAGGATGCATCCCGCAGGCTAGTCGAGCAAAAACACGTGCGAGAGGATGCATCCCGCAGGCTAGTCGAGTAAAAACACGTGCGAGGTTTTGTGGGATGCGCATGCGCAGGTTTTTTGGGATGCGCATGCGCAGGTTTTTTGGGATGCGCATGGCTAGTCGAGCAAAAACACGTGCGAGAGGATGCATCCCGCAGGCTAGTCGAGTAATAACACGTGCGAGAGGATGCATCCTGCAGGCTAGTCGAGTAAAAACACGTGCGAGAGGATGCATCCCGCAGGCTAGTCGAGCAAAAACACGTGCGAGAGGATGCATCCCGCAGGCTAGTCGAGCAAAAACACGTGCGAGAGGATGCATCCCGCAGGCTAGTCGAGTAAAAACACGTGCGAGAGGATGCATCCCGCAGGCTAGTCGAGCACAAACACGTGCGAGAGGATGCATCCCGCAGGCTAGTCGAGCAAAAACACGTGCGAGAGGATGCATCCCGCAGGCTAGTCGAGCAAAAACACGTGCGAGAGGATGCATCCCGCAGGCTAGTCGAGTAAAAACACGTGCGAGGGTTTGTGGGATGCGCATGCGCAGGTTTTGTGGGATGCGCATGCGCAGGTTTTTTGGGATGCGCATGGCTAGTCGAGCAAAAACACGTGAGAGAGGATACATCCCGCAGGGTAGTCGAGTAAAAACACGTGCGAGAGGATGCATCCCGCAGGCTAGCCGAGCAAAAACACGTGCGAGAGGATGCATCCCGCAGGCTAGTCGAGTAAAAACACGTGCGAGGTTTTGTGGGATGCGCATGCGCAGGTTTTTTGGGATGCGCATGCGCAGGTTTTTTGGGATGCGCATGGCTAGTCGAGCAAAAACACGTGCGAGAGGATGCATCCCGCAGGCTAGTCGAGTAAAAACACGTGCGAGAGGATGCATCCTGCAGGCTAGTCGAGTAAAAACACGTGCGAGAGGATGCATCCCGCAGGCTAGTCGAGCAAAAACACGTGCGAGAGGATGCATCCCGCAGGCTAGTCGAGCAAAAACACGTGCGAGAGGATGCATCCCGCAGGCTAGTCGAGTAAAAACACGTGCGAGAGGATGCATCCCGCAGGCTAGTCGAGCACAAACACGTGCGAGAGGATGCATCCCGCAGGCTAGTCGTGTAAAAACACGTGCGAGGTTTTGTGGGATGCGCATGCGCAGGTTTTGTGGGATGCGCATGCGCAGGTTTTTTGGGATGCGCATGGCTAGTCGAGCAAAAACAAGTGCGAGGTTTTGTGGGATGCGCATGCGCAGGTTTTGTGGGATGCGCATGCGCAGGTTTTTTGGGATGCGCATGGCTAGTCGAGCAAAAACACGTGAGAGAGGATACATCCCGCAGGGTAGTCGAGTAAAAACACGTGCGAGAGGATGCATCCCGCAGGCTAGTCGAGCAAAAACACGTGCGAGAGGATGCATCCCGCAGGCTAGTCGAGTAAAAACACGTGCGAGAGGATGCATCCCGCAGGCTAGTCGAGTAAAAACACGTGCGAGGTTTTGTGGGATGCGCATGCGCAGGTTTTGTGGGATGCGCATGCGCAGGTTTTTTGGGATGCGCATGGCTAGTCGAGCAAAAACACGTGCGAGAGGATGCATCCCGCAGGCTAGTCGAGTAAAAACACGTGCGAGAGGATGCATCCCGCAGGCTAGTCGAGTAAAAACACGTGCGAGGTTTTGTGGGATGCGCATGCGCAGGTTTTTTGGGATGCGCATGGCTAGTCGAGCAAAAACACGTGCGAGAGGATGCATCCCGCAGGGTAGTCGAGTAAAAACACGTAAGAGAGGATGCATCCCGCAGGCTAGTCGAGTAAAAACACGTGCGAGAGGATGCATCCCGCAGGCTAGTCGAGTAAAAACACGTGCGAGGTTTTGTGGGATGCGCATGCGCAGGTTTTTTGGGATGCGCATGGCTAGTCGAGCAAAAACACGTGCGAGAGGATGCATCCCGCAGGGTAGTCGAGTAAAAACACGTGCGAGAGGATGCATCCCGCAGGCTAGTCGAGTAAAAACACGTGCGAGAGGATGCATCCCGCAGGCTAGTCGAGTAAAAACACGTGCGAGAGGATGCATCCCGCAGGCTAGTCGAGTAAAAACACGTGCGAGAGGATGCATCCCGCAGGCTAGTCGAGTAAAAACACGTGCGAGGTTTTGTGGGATGCGCATGCGCAGGTTTTTTGGGATGCGCATGGCTAGTCGAGCAAAAACACGTGCGAGAGGATGCATCCCGCAGGCTAGTCGAGTAAAAACACGTGCGAGAGGATGCATCCCGCAGGCTAGTCGAGTAAAAACACGTGCGAGGTTTTGTGGGATGCGCATGCGCAGGTTTTTTGGGATGCGCATGCCTAGTCGAGCAAAAACACGTGCGAGAGGATGCATCCCGCAGGCTAGTCCAGCAAAAACACGTGCGAGAGGATGCTCCCGCAGGCTAGTCGAGTAAAAACACGTGCGAGAGGATGCATCCTGCAGGCTAGTCGAGTAAAAACACGTGCGAGAGGATGCATCCCGCAGGCTAGTCGAGTAAAATCACGTGCGAGGTTTTGTGGGATGCGCATGCGCAGGTTTTGTGGGATGCGCATGCGCAGGTTTTTTGGGATGCGCATGGCTAGTCGAGCAAAAACACGTGCGAGAGGATGCATCCCGCAGGGTAGTCGAGTAAAAACACGTGCGAGAGGATGCATCCCGCAGGCTAGTCGTGTAAAAACACGTGCGAGAGGATGCATCCCGCAGGCTAGTCGAGTAAAAACACGTGCGAGAGGATGCATCCCGCAGGCTAGTCGAGTAAAAACACGTGCGAGAGGATGCATCCCGCAGGCTAGTCGAGTAAAAACACGTGCGAGAGGATGCATCCTGCAGGCTAGTCGAGTAAAAACACGTGCGAGAGGATGCATCCCGCAGGCTAGTCGAGTAAAAACACGTGCGAGGTTTTGTGGGATGCGCATGCGCAGGTTTTGTGGGATGCGCATGCGCAGGTTTTTTGGGATGCGCATGGCTAGTCGAGCAAAAACACGTGCGAGAGGATGCATCCCGCAGGCTAGTCGAGTAAAAACACGTGCGAGAGGATGCACCCCGCAGGCTAGTCGAGTAAAAACACGTGCGAGTGGATGCATCCCGCAGGCTAGTCGAGTAAAAACACGTGCGAGAGGATGCATCCCGCAGGCTAGTCGAGTAAAAACACGTGCGAGAGGATGCATCCCGCAGGCTAGTCGAGTAAAAACACGTGCGAGAGGATGCATCCCGCAGGCTAGTCGAGTAAAAACACGTGCGAGAGGATGCATCCCGCAGGCTAGTCGAGTAAAAACACGTGCGAGGTTTTGTGGGATGCGCATGCGCAGGTTTTGTGGGATGCGCATGCGCAGGTTTTTTGGGATGCGCATGCCTAGTCGAGCAAAAACACGTGCGAGAGGATGCATCCCGCAGGCTAGTCCAGCAAAAACACGTGCGAGAGGATGCATCCCGCAGGCTAGTCGAGTAAAAACACGTGCGAGAGGATGCATCCCGCAGGCTAGTCGAGTAAAAACACGTGCGAGAGGATGCATCCTGCAGGCTAGTCGAGTAAAAACACGTGCGAGAGGATGCATCCCGCAGGCTAGTCGAGTAAAATCACGTGCGAGGTTTTGTGGGATGCGCATGCGCAGGTTTTGTGGTATGCGCATGCGCAGGTTTTTTGGGATGCGCATGGCTAGTCGAGCAAAAACACGTGCGAGAGGATGCATCCCGCAGGCTAGTCGAGTAAAAACACGTGCGAGAGGATGCATCCCGCAGGCTAGTCGAGTAAAAACACATGCGAGGTTTTCTGGGATGCGCATGCGCAGGTTTTTTGGGATGCGCATGGCTAGTCGAGCAAAAACACGTGCGAGAGGATGCATCCCGCAGGGTAGTCGAGTAAAAACACGTGCGAGAGGATGCATCCCGCAGGCTAGTCGTGTAAAAACACGTGCGAGAGGATGCATCCCGCAGGCTAGTCGAGTAAAAACACGTGCGAGAGGATGCATCCCGCAGGCTAGTCGAGTAAAAACACTGCGAGAGGATGCATCCCGCAGGCTAGTCGAGTAAAAACACGTGCGAGAGGATGCATCCCGCAGGCTAGTCGAGTAAAAACACGTGCGAGGTTTTGTGGGATGCGCATGCGCAGGTTTTGTGGGATGCGCATGCGCAGGTTTTTTGGGATGCGCATGGCTAGTCGAGCAAAAACACGTGCGAGAGGATGCATCCCGCAGGGTAGTTGTGTAAAAACACGTGCGAGAGGATGCATCCCGCAGGCTAGTCGAGTAAAAACACGTGCGAGAGGATGCATCCCGCAGGCTAGTCGAGTAAAAACACGTACCAGGTTTTGTGGGATGCGCATGCGCAGGTTTTTTGGGATGCGCATGGCTAGTCGAGCAAAAACACGTGCGAGAGGATGCATCCCGCAGGGTAGTCGAGTAAAAACACGTGCGAGAGGATGCATCCCGCAGGCTAGTCGAGTAAAAACACGTGCGAGAGGATGCATCCCGCAGGCTAGTAGAGCAAAAACACGTGCGAGGTTTTGTGGGATGCGCATGCGCAGGTTTTTTGGGATGCGCATGGCTAGTCGAGCAAAAACACGTGCGAGAGGATGCATCCCGCAGGCTAGTCGAGTAAAAACACGTGCGAGAGGATGCATCCCGCAGGCTAGTCGAGTAAAAACACGTGCGGGAGGATGCATCCCGCAGGCTAGTCGAGTAAAAACACGTGCGAGAGGATGCATCCCGCAGGCTAGTCGAGTAAAAACACGTGCGAGGTTTTGTGGGATGCGCATGCGCAGGTTTTGTGGGATGCGCATGCGCAGGTTTTTTGGGATGCGCATGGCTAGTCGAGCAAAAACACGTGCGAGGTTTTGTGGGATGCGCATGCGCAGGTTTTGTGGGATGCGCATGCGCAGGTTTTTTGGGATGCGCATGGCTAGTCGAGCAAAAACACGTGAGAGAGGATACATCCCGCAGGGTAGTCGAGTAAAAACACGTGCGAGAGGATGCATCCCGCAGGCTAGTCGAGCAAAAACACGTGCGAGAGGATGCATCCCGCAGGCTAGTCGAGTAAAAACACGTGCGAGGTTTTGTGGGATGCGCATGCGCAGGTTTTGTGGGATGCGCATGCGCAGGTTTTTTGGGATGCGCATGCGCAGGTTTTTTGGGATGCGCATGCCTAGTCGAGCAAAAACACGTGCGAGAGGATACATCCCGCAGGCTAGTCCAGCAAAAACACGTGCGAGAGGATGCATCCCGCAGGCTAGTCGAGTAAAAACACGTGCGAGAGGATGCATCCCGCAGGCTAGTCGAGTAAAAACACGTGCGAGAGGATGCATCCTGCAGGCTAGTCGAGTAAAAACACGTGCGAGAGGATGCATCCCGCAGGCTAGTCGTGTAAAAACACGTGCGAGAGGATGCATCCCGCAGGCTAGTCGAGTAAAAACACGTGCGAGAGGATGCATCCCGCAGGCTAGTCGAGTAAAAACACGTGCGAGAGGATGCATCCCGCAGGCTAGTCGAGTAAAAACACGTGCGAGAGGATGCATCCTGCAGGCTAGTCGAGTAAAAACACGTGCGAGAGGATGCATCCCGCAGGCTAGTCGAGTAAAAACACGTGCGAGGTTTTGTGGGATGCGCATGCGCAGGTTTTTTGGGATGCGCATGGCTAGTCGAGCAAAAACACGTGCGAGAGGATGCATCCCGCAGGCTAGTCGAGTAAAAACACGTGCGAGAGGATGCATCCCGCAGGCTAGTCGAGTAAAAACACGTGCGAGGTTTTGTGGGATGCGCATGCGCAGGTTTTTTGGGATGCGCATGCCTAGTCGAGCAAAAACACGTGCGAGAGGATGCATCCCGCAGGCTAGTCCAGCAAAAACACGTGCGAGAGGATGCTCCCGCAGGCTAGTCGAGTAAAAACACGTGCGAGAGGATGCATCCTGCAGGCTAGTCGAGTAAAAACACGTGCGAGAGGATGCATCCCGCAGGCTAGTCGAGTAAAATCACGTGCGAGGTTTTGTGGGATGCGCATGCGCAGGTTTTGTGGGATGCGCATGCGCAGGTTTTTTGGGATGCGCATGGCTAGTCGAGCAAAAACACGTGCGAGAGGATGCATCCCGCAGGGTAGTCGAGTAAAAACACGTGCGAGAGGATGCATCCCGCAGGCTAGTCGTGTAAAAACACGTGCGAGAGGATGCATCCCGCAGGCTAGTCGAGTAAAAACACGTGCGAGAGGATGCATCCCGCAGGCTAGTCGAGTAAAAACACGTGCGAGAGGATGCATCCCGCAGGCTAGTCGAGTAAAAACACGTGCGAGAGGATGCATCCTGCAGGCTAGTCGAGTAAAAACACGTGCGAGAGGATGCATCCCGCAGGCTAGTCGAGTAAAAACACGTGCGAGGTTTTGTGGGATGCGCATGCGCAGGTTTTGTGGGATGCGCATGCGCAGGTTTTTTGGGATGCGCATGGCTAGTCGAGCAAAAACACGTGCGAGAGGATGCATCCCGCAGGCTAGTCGAGTAAAAACACGTGCGAGAGGATGCATCCCGCAGGCTAGTCGAGTAAAAACACGTGCGAGTGGATGCATCCCGCAGGCTAGTCGAGTAAAAACACGTGCGAGAGGATGCATCCCGCAGGCTAGTCGAGTAAAAACACGTGCGAGAGGATGCATCCCGCAGGCTAGTCGAGTAAAAACACGTGCGAGAGGATGCATCCCGCAGGCTAGTCGAGTAAAAACACGTGCGAGAGGATGCATCCCGCAGGCTAGTCGAGTAAAAACACGTGCGAGGTTTTGTGGGATGCGCATGCGCAGGTTTTGTGGGATGCGCATGCGCAGGTTTTTTGGGATGCGCATGCGCAGGTTTTTTGGGATGCGCATGCCGAGTCGAGCAAAAACACGTGCGAGAGGATGCATCCCGCAAGCTAGTCCAGCAAAAACACGTGCGAGAGGATGCATCCCGCAGGCTAGTCGAGTAAAAACACGTGCGAGAGGATGCATCCCGCAGGCTAGTCGAGTAAAAACACGTGCGAGAGGATGCATCCTGCAGGCTAGTCGAGTAAAAACACGTGCGAGAGGATGCATCCCGCAGGCTAGTCGAGTAAAATCACGTGCGAGGTTTTGTGGGATGCGCATGCGCAGGTTTTGTGGGATGCGCATGCGCAGGTTTTTTGGGATGCGCATGGCTAGTCGAGCAAAAACACGTGCGAGAGGATGCATCCCGCAGGCTAGTCGAGTAAAAACACGTGCGAGAGGATGCATCCCGCAGGCTAGTCGAGTAAAAACACATGCGAGGTTTTCTGGGATGCGCATGCGCAGGTTTTTTGGGATGCGCATGGCTAGTCGAGCAAAAACACGTGCGAGAGGATGCATCCCGCAGGGTAGTCGAGTAAAAACACGTGCGAGAGGATGCATCCCGCAGGCTAGTCGTGTAAAAACACGTGCGAGAGGATGCATCCCGCAGGCTAGTCGAGTAAAAACACGTGCGAGAGGATGCATCCCGCAGGCTAGTCGAGTAAAAACACTGCGAGAGGATGCATCCCGCAGGCTAGTCGAGTAAAAACACGTGCGAGAGGATGCATCCCGCAGGCTAGTCGAGTAAAAACACGTGCGAGGTTTTGTGGGATGCGCATGCGCAGGTTTTGTGGGATGCGCATGCGCAGGTTTTTTGGGATGCGCATGGCTAGTCGAGCAAAAACACGTGCGAGAGGATGCATCCCGCAGGGTAGTTGTGTAAAAACACGTGCGAGAGGATGCATCCCGCAGGCTAGTCGAGTAAAAACACGTGCGAGAGGATGCATCCCGCAGGCTAGTCGAGTAAAAACACGTACGAGGTTTTGTGGGATGCGCATGCGCAGGTTTTTTGGGATGCGCATGGCTAGTCGAGCAAAAACACGTGCGAGAGGATGCATCCCGCAGGGTAGTCGAGTAAAAACACGTGCGAGAGGATGCATCCCGCAGGCTAGTCGAGTAAAAACACGTGCGAGAGGATGCATCCCGCAGGCTAGTAGAGCAAAAACACGTGCGAGGTTTTGTGGGATGCGCATGCGCAGGTTTTTTGGGATGCGCATGGCTAGTCGAGCAAAAACACGTGCGTGAGGAGGCATCCCGCAGGCTAGTCGAGTAAAAACACGTGCGAGAGGATGCATCCCGCAGGCTAGTCGAGTAAAAACACGTGCGGGAGGATGCATCCCGCAGGCTAGTCGAGTAAAAACACGTGCGAGAGGATGCATCCTGCAGGCTAGTCGAGTAAAAACACGTGCGAGAGGATGCATCCCGCAGGCTAGTCGAGTAAAAACACGTGCGAGGTTTTGTGGGATGCGCATTCGCAGGTTTTGTGGGATGCGCATGCGCAGGTTTTTTGGGATGCGCATGCGCAGGTTTTTTGGGATGCGCATGCGCAGGTTTTTTGGGATGCGCATGCGCAGGTTTTTTGGGATGCGCATGGCTAGTCGAGCAAAAACACGTGCGAGAGGATGCATCCCGCAGGCTAGTCGAGTAAAAACACGTGCGAGAGGATGCATCCTGCAGGCTAGTCGAGTAAAAACACGTGCGAGAGGATGCATCCCGCCGGGCTAGTCGAGTAAAAACACGTGCGAGAGGATGCATCCCGCAGGCTAGTCGAGTAAAAACACGTGCGAGAGGATGCATCCCGCATGCTAGTCGAGTAAAAACACGTGCGAGGTTTTGTGGGATGCGCATGCGCAGGTTTTGTGGGATGCGCATGCGCAGGTTTTTTGGGATGCGCATGGCTAGTCGAGCAAAAACACGTGCGAGAGGATGCATCCCGCAGGGTAGTCGAGTAAAAACACGTGCGAGAGGATGCATCCCGCAGGCTAGTCGAGTAAAAACACGTGCGAGAGGATGCATCCCGCAGGCTAGTCGAGTAAAAACACGTGCGAGGTTTTGTGGGATGCGCATGCGCAGGTTTTTTGGGATGCGCATGGCTAGTCGAGCAAAAACACGTGCGAGGTTTTGTGGGATGCGCATGCGCAGGTTTTGTGGGATGCGCATGCGCAGGTTTTTTGGGATGCGCATGGCTAGTCGAGCAAAAACACGTGCGAGAGGATGCATCCCGCAGGGTAGTCGAGTAAAAACACGTGCGAGAGGATGCATCCCGCAGGCTAGTCGAGCAAAAACACGTGCGAGAGGATGCATCCCGCAGGCTAGTCGAGTAAAAACACGTGCGAGGTTTTGTGGGATGCGCATGCGCAGGTTTTTTGGGATGCGCATGGCTAGTCGAGCAAAAACACGTGCGAGAGGATGCATCCCGCAGGCTAGTCGAGTAATAACACGTGCGAGAGGATGCATCCTGCAGGCTAGTCGAGTAAAAACACGTGCGAGAGGATGCATCCCGCAGGCTAGTCGAGCAAAAACACGTGCGAGAGGATGCATCCCGCAGGCTAGTCGAGCAAAAACACGTGCGAGAGGATGCATCCCGCAGGCTAGTCGAGTAAAAACACGTGCGAGAGGATGCATCCCGCAGGCTAGTCGAGCACAAACACGTGCGAGAGGATGCATCCCGCAGGCTAGTCGAGCAAAAACACGTGCGAGAGGATGCATCCCGCAGGCTAGTCGAGCAAAAACACGTGCGAGAGGATGCATCCCGCAGGCTAGTCGAGTAAAAACACGTGCGAGGGTTTGTGGGATGCGCATGCGCAGGTTTTGTGGGATGCGCATGCGCAGGTTTTTTGGGATGCGCATGGCTAGTCGAGCAAAAACACGTGAGAGAGGATACATCCCGCAGGGTAGTCGAGTAAAAACACGTGCGAGAGGATGCATCCCGCAGGCTAGCCGAGCAAAAACACGTGCGAGAGGATGCATCCCGCAGGCTAGTCGAGTAAAAACACGTGCGAGGTTTTGTGGGATGCGCATGCGCAGGTTTTTTGGGATGCGCATGCGCAGGTTTTTTGGGATGCGCATGGCTAGTCGAGCAAAAACACGTGCGAGAGGATGCATCCCGCAGGCTAGTCGAGTAAAAACACGTGGGAGAGGATGCATCCTGCAGGCTAGTCGAGTAAAAACACGTGCGAGAGGATGCATCCCGCAGGCTAGTCGAGCAAAAACACGTGCGAGAGGATGCATCCCGCAGGCTAGTCGAGCAAAAACACGTGCGAGAGGATGCATCCCGCAGGCTAGTCGAGTAAAAACACGTGCGAGAGGATGCATCCCGCAGGCTAGTCGAGCACAAACACGTGCGAGAGGATGCATCCCGCAGGCTAGTCGTGTAAAAACACGTGCGAGAGGATGCATCCCGCAGGCTAGTCGAGTAAAAACACGTGCGAGAGGATGCATCCCGCAGGCTAGTCGAGTAAAAACACTGCGAGAGGATGCATCCCGCAGGCTAGTCGAGTAAAAACACGTGCGAGAGGATGCATCCCGCAGGCTAGTCGAGTAAAAACACGTGCGAGGTTTTGTGGGATGCGCATGCGCAGGTTTTGTGGGATGCGCATGCGCAGGTTTTTTGGGATGCGCATGGCTAGTCGAGCAAAAACACGTGCGAGAGGATGCATCCCGCAGGGTAGTTGTGTAAAAACACGTGCGAGAGGATGCATCCCGCAGGCTAGTCGAGTAAAAACACGTGCGAGAGGATGCATCCCGCAGGCTAGTCGAGTAAAAACACGTACGAGGTTTTGTGGGATGCGCATGCGCAGGTTTTTTGGGATGCGCATGGCTAGTCGAGCAAAAACACGTGCGAGAGGATGCATCCCGCAGGGTAGTCGAGTAAAAACACGTGCGAGAGGATGCATCCCGCAGGCTAGTCGAGTAAAAACACGTGCGAGAGGATGCATCCCGCAGGCTAGTAGAGCAAAAACACGTGCGAGGTTTTGTGGGATGCGCATGCGCAGGTTTTTTGGGATGCGCATGGCTAGTCGAGCAAAAACACGTGCGAGAGGAGGCATCCCGCAGGCTAGTCGAGTAAAAACACGTGCGAGAGGATGCATCCCGCAGGCTAGTCGAGTAAAAACACGTGCGGGAGTATGCATCCCGCAGGCTAGTCGAGTAAAAACACGTGCGAGAGGATGCATCCTGCAGGCTAGTCGAGTAAAAACACGTGCGTGAGGATGCATCCCGCAGGCTAGTCGAGTAAAAACACGTGCGAGGTTTTGTGGGATGCGCATTCGCAGGTTTTGTGGGATGCGCATGCGCAGGTTTTTTGGGATGCGCATGCGCAGGTTTTTTGGGATGCGCATGCGCAGGTTTTTTGGGATGCGCATGCGCAGGTTTTTTGGGATGCGCATGGCTAGTCGAGCAAAAACACGTGCGAGAGGATGCATCCCGCAGGCTAGTCGAGTAAAAACACGTGCGAGAGGATGCATCCTGCAGGCTAGTCGAGTAAAAACACGTGCGAGAGGATGCATCCCGCCGGGCTAGTCGAGTAAAAACACGTGCGAGAGGATGCATCCCGCAGGCTAGTCGAGTAAAAACACGTGCGAGAGGATGCATCCCGCAGGCTAGTCGAGTAAAAACACGTGCGAGGTTTTGTGGGATGCGCATGCGCAGGTTTTGTGGGATGCGCATGCGCAGGTTTTTTGGGATGCGCATGGCTAGTCGAGCAAAAACACGTGCGAGAGGATGCATCCCGCAGGGTAGTCGAGTAAAAACACGTGCGAGAGGATGCATCCCGCAGGCTAGTCGAGTAAAAACACGTGCGAGAGGATGCATCCCGCAGGCTAGTCGAGTAAAAACACGTGCGAGGTTTTGTGGGATGCGCATGCGCAGGTTTTTTGGGATGCGCATGGCTAGTCGCGCAAAAACACGTGCGAGGTTTTGTGGGATGCGCATGCGCAGGTTTTGTGGGATGCGCATGCGCAGGTTTTTTGGGATGCGCATGGCTAGTCGAGCAAAAACACGTGCGAGAGGATGCATCCCGCAGGGTAGTCGAGTAAAAACACGTGCGAGAGGATGCATCCCGCAGGCTAGTCGAGCAAAAACACGTGCGAGAGGATGCATCCCGCAGGCTAGTCGAGTAAAAACACGTGCGAGGTTTTGTGGGATGCGCATGCGCAGGTTTTTTGGGATGCGCATGCGCAGGTTTTTTGGGATGCGCATGGCTAGTCGAGCAAAAACACGTGCGAGAGGATGCATCCCGCAGGCTAGTCGAGTAATAACACGTGCGAGAGGATGCATCCTGCAGGCTAGTCGAGTAAAAACACGTGCGAGAGGATGCATCCCGCAGGCTAGTCGAGCAAAAACACGTGCGAGAGGATGCATCCCGCAGGCTAGTCGAGCAAAAACACGTGCGAGAGGATGCATCCCGCAGGCTAGTCGAGTAAAAACACGTGCGAGAGGATGCATCCCGCAGGCTAGTCGAGCACAAACACGTGCGAGAGGATGCATCCCGCAGGCTAGTCGAGCAAAAACACGTGCGAGAGGATGCATCCCGCAGGCTAGTCGAGCAAAAACACGTGCGAGAGGATGCATCCCGCAGGCTAGTCGAGTAAAAACACGTGCGAGGGTTTGTGGGATGCGCATGCGCAGGTTTTGTGGGATGCGCATGCGCAGGTTTTTTGGGATGCGCATGGCTAGTCGAGCAAAAACACGTGAGAGAGGATACATCCCGCAGGGTAGTCGAGTAAAAACACGTGCGAGAGGATGCATCCCGCAGGCTAGCCGAGCAAAAACACGTGCGAGAGGATGCATCCCGCAGGCTAGTCGAGTAAAAACACGTGCGAGGTTTTGTGGGATGCGCATGCGCAGGTTTTTTGGGATGCGCATGCGCAGGTTTTTTGGGATGCGCATGGCTAGTCGAGCAAAAACACGTGCGAGAGGATGCATCCCGCAGGCTAGTCGAGTAAAAACACGTGCGAGAGGATGCATCCTGCAGGCTAGTCGAGTAAAAACACGTGCGAGAGGATGCATCCCGCAGGCTAGTCGAGCAAAAACACGTGCGAGAGGATGCATCCCGCAGGCTAGTCGAGCAAAAACACGTGCGAGAGGATGCATCCCGCAGGCTAGTCGAGTAAAAACACGTGCGAGAGGATGCATCCCGCAGGCTAGTCGAGCACAAACACGTGCGAGAGGATGCATCCCGCAGGCTAGTCGAGCAAAAACACGTGCGGGAGGATGCATCCTGCAGGCTAGTCGAGCAAAAACACGTGCGAGAGGATGCATCCCGCAGGCTAGTCGAGTAAAAACACGTGCGAGAGGATGCATCCCGCAGGCTAGTCGAGTAAAAACACGTGCGAGGTTTTGTGGGATGCGCATGCGCAGGTTTTGTGGGATGCGCAAGCGCAGGTTTTTTGGGATGCGCATGGCTAGTCGAGCAAAAACACGTGCGAGAGGATGCATCCCGCAGGGTAGTCGAGTAAAAACACGTGCGAGAGGATGCATCCCGCAGGCTAGTCGAGTAAAAACACGTGCGAGAGGATGCATCCCGCAGGCTAGTCGAGTAAAAACACGTGCGAGGTTTTGTGGGATGCGCATGCGCAGGTTTTTTGGGATGCGCATGGCTAGTCGAGCAAAAACACGTGCGAGGTTTTGTGGGATGCGCATGCGCAGGTTTTGTGGGATGCGCATGCGCAGGTTTTTTGGGATGCGCATGGCTAGTCGAGCAAAAACACGTGCGAGAGGATGCATCCCGCAGGGTAGTCGAGTAAAAACACGTGCGAGAGGATGCATCCCGCAGGCTAGTCGAGCAAAAACACGTGCGAGAGGATGCATCCCGCAGGCTAGTCGAGCAAAAACACGTGCGAGAGGATGCATCCCGCAGGCTAGTCGAGCAAAAACACGTGCGCGAGGATGCATCCCGCAGGCTAGTCGAGTAAAAACACGTGCGAGAGGATGCATCCCGCAGGCTAGTCGAGCACAAACACGTGCGAGAGGATGCATCCCGCAGGCTAGTCGAGCAAAAACACGTGCGGGAGGATGCATCCCGCAGGCTAGTCGAGCAAAAACACGTGCGAGAGGATGCATCCCGCAGGCTAGTCGAGTAAAAACACGTGCGAGAGGATGCATCCCGCAGGCTAGTCGAGTAAAAACACGTGCGAGGTTTTGTGGGATGCGCATGCGCAGGTTTTGTGGGATGCGCAAGCGCAGGTTTTTTGGGATGCGCATGGCTAGTCGAGCAAAAACACGTGCGAGAGGATGCATCCCGCAGGGTAGTCGAGTAAAAACACGTGCGAGAGGATGCATCCCGCAGGCTAGTCGAGTAAAAACACGTGCGAGAGGATGCATCCCGCAGGCTAGTCGAGTAAAAACACGTGCGAGGTTTTGTGGGATGCGCATGCGCAGGTTTTTTGGGATGCGCATGGCTAGTCGAGCAAAAACACGTGCGAGGTTTTGTGGGATGCGCATGCGCAGGTTTTGTGGGATGCGCATGCGCAGGTTTTTTGGGATGCGCATGGCTAGTCGAGCAAAAACACGTGCGAGAGGATGCATCCCGCAGGGTAGTCGAGTAAAAACACGTGCGAGAGGATGCATCCCGCAGGCTAGTCGAGCAAAAACACGTGCGAGAGGATGCATCCCGCAGGCTAGTCGAGTAAAAACACGTGCGAGGTTTTGTGGGATGCGCATGCGCAGGTTTTTTGGGATGCGCATGCGCAGGTTTTTTGGGATGCGCATGGCTAGTCGAGCAAAAACACGTGCAAGAGGATGCATCCCGCAGGCTAGTCGAGTAATAACACGTGCGAGAGGATGCATCCTGCAGGCTAGTCGAGTAAAAACACGTGCGAGAGGATGCATCCCGCAGGCTAGTCGAGCAAAAACACGTGCGAGAGGATGCATCCCGCAGGCTAGTCGAGCAAAAACACGTGCGAGAGGATGCATCCCGCAGGCTAGTCGAGTAAAAACACGTGCGAGAGGATGCATCCCGCAGGCTAGTCGAGCACAAACACGTGCGAGAGGATGCATCCCGCAGGCTAGTCGAGTAAAAACACGTGCGAGAGGATGCATCCCGCAGGCTAGTCGAGTAAAAACACGTGCGAGAGGATGCATCCTGCAGGCTAGTCGAGTAAAAACACGTGCGAGAGGATGCATCCCGCAGGCTAGTCGAGTAAAATCACGTGCGAGGTTTTGTGGGATGCGCATGCGCAGGTTTTGTGGGATGCGCATGCGCAGGTTTTTTGGGATGCGCATGGCTAGTCGAGCAAAAACACGTGCGAGAGGATGCATCCCGCAGGGTAGTCGAGTAAAAACACGTGCGAGAGGATGCATCCCGCAGGCTAGTCGAGTAAAAACACGTGCGAGAGGATGCATCCCGCAGGCTAGTCGAGTAAAAACACATGCGAGGTTTTGTGGGATGCGCATGCGCAGGTTTTTTGGGATGCGCATGGCTAGTCGAGCAAAAACACGTGCGAGAGGATGCATCCCGCAGGGTAGTCGAGTAAAAACACGTGCGAGAGGATGCATCCCGCAGGCTAGTCGTGTAAAAACACGTGCGAGAGGATGCATCCCGCAGGCTAGTCGAGTAAAAACACGTGCGAGAGGATGCATCCCGCAGGCTAGTCGAGTAAAAACACTGCGAGAGGGTGCATCCCGCAGGCTAGTCGAGTAAAAACACGTGCGAGAGGATGCATCCTGCAGGCTAGTCGAGTAAAAACACGTGCGAGAGGATGCATCCCGCAGGCTAGTCGAGTAAAAACACGTGCGAGGTTTTGTGGGATGCGCATGCGCAGGTTTTTTGGGATGCGCATGGCTAGTCGAGCAAAAACACGTGCGAGAGGATGCATCCCGCAGGGTAGTCGTGTAAAAACACGTGCGAGAGGATGCATCCCGCAGGCTAGTCGAGTAAAAACACGTGCGAGAGGATGCATCCCGCATGCTAGTCGAGTAAAAACACGTGCGAGGTTTTGTGGGATGCGCATGCGCAGGTTTTGTGGGATGCGCATGCGCAGGTTTTTTGGGATGCGCATGGCTAGTCGAGCAAAAACACGTGCGAGAGGATGCATCCCGCAGGGTAGTCGAGTAAAAACACGTGCGAGAGGATGCATCCCGCAGGCTAGTCGAGTAAAAACACGTGCGAGAGGATGCATCCCGCAGGCTAGTCGAGTAAAAACACGTGCGAGGTTTTGTGGGATGCGCATGCGCAGGTTTTTTGGGATGCGCATGGCTAGTCGAGCAAAAACACGTGCGAGGTTTTGTGGGATGCGCATGCGCAGGTTTTGTGGGATGCGCATGCGCAGGTTTTTTGGGATGCGCATGGCTAGTCGAGCAAAAACACGTGCGAGAGGATGCATCCCGCAGGGTAGTCGAGTAAAAACACGTGCGAGAGGATGCATCCCGCAGGCTAGTCGAGCAAAAACACGTGCGAGAGGATGCATCCCGCAGGCTAGTCGAGTAAAAACACGTGCGAGGTTTTGTGGGATGCGCATGCGCAGGTTTTTTGGGATGCGCATGGCTAGTCGAGCAAAAACACGTGCGAGAGGATGCATCCCGCAGGCTAGTCGAGTAATAACACGTGCGAGAGGATGCATCCTGCAGGCTAGTCGAGTAAAAACACGTGCGAGAGGATGCATCCCGCAGGCTAGTCGAGCAAAAACACGTGCGAGAGGATGCATCCCGCAGGCTAGTCGAGCAAAAACACGTGCGAGAGGATGCATCCCGCAGGCTAGTCGAGTAAAAACACGTGCGAGAGGATGCATCCCGCAGGCTAGTCGAGCACAAACACGTGCGAGAGGATGCATCCCGCAGGCTAGTCGAGCAAAAACACGTGCGAGAGGATGCATCCCGCAGGCTAGTCGAGCAAAAACACGTGCGAGAGGATGCATCCCGCAGGCTAGTCGAGTAAAAACACGTGCGAGGGTTTGTGGGATGCGCATGCGCAGGTTTTGTGGGATGCGCATGCGCAGGTTTTTTGGGATGCGCATGGCTAGTCGAGCAAAAACACGTGAGAGAGGATACATCCCGCAGGGTAGTCGAGTAAAAACACGTGCGAGAGGATGCATCCCGCAGGCTAGCCGAGCAAAAACACGTGCGAGAGGATGCATCCCGCAGGCTAGTCGAGTAAAAACACGTGCGAGGTTTTGTGGGATGCGCATGCGCAGGTTTTTTGGGATGCGCATGCGCAGGTTTTTTGGGATGCGCATGGCTAGTCGAGCAAAAACACGTGCGAGAGGATGCATCCCGCAGGCTAGTCGAGTAAAAACACGTGCGAGAGGATGCATCCTGCAGGCTAGTCGAGTAAAAACACGTGCGAGAGGATGCATCCCGCAGGCTAGTCGAGCAAAAACACGTGCGAGAGGATGCATCCCGCAGGCTAGTCGAGCAAAAACACGTGCGAGAGGATGCATCCCGCAGGCTAGTCGAGTAAAAACACGTGCGAGAGGATGCATCCCGCAGGCTAGTCGAGCACAAACACGTGCGAGAGGATGCATCCCGCAGGCTAGTCGTGTAAAAACACGTGCGAGAGGATGCATCCCGCAGGCTAGTCGAGTAAAAACACGTGCGAGAGGATGCATCCCGCAGGCTAGTCGAGTAAAAACACTGCGAGAGGATGCATCCCGCAGGCTAGTCGAGTAAAAACACGTGCGAGAGGATGCATCCCGCAGGCTAGTCGAGTAAAAACACGTGCGAGGTTTTGTGGGATGCGCATGCGCAGGTTTTGTGGGATGCGCATGCGCAGGTTTTTTGGGATGCGCATGGCTAGTCGAGCAAAAACACGTGCGAGAGGATGCATCCCGCAGGGTAGTTGTGTAAAAACACGTGCGAGAGGATGCATCCCGCAGGCTAGTCGAGTAAAAACACGTGCGAGAGGATGCATCCCGCAGGCTAGTCGAGTAAAAACACGTACGAGGTTTTGTGGGATGCGCATGCGCAGGTTTTTTGGGATGCGCATGGCTATTCGAGCAAAAACACGTGCGAGAGGATGCATCCCGCAGGGTAGTCGAGTAAAAACACGTGCGAGAGGATGCATCCCGCAGGCTAGTCGAGTAAAAACACGTGCGAGAGGATGCATCCCGCAGGCTAGTAGAGCAAAAACACGTGCGAGGTTTTGTGGGATGCGCATGCGCAGGTTTTTTGGGATGCGCATGGCTAGTCGAGCAAAAACACGTGCGAGAGGAG
Source organism: Lasioglossum baleicum (assembly GCF_051020765.1). NCBI lineage: Eukaryota > Metazoa > Arthropoda > Insecta > Hymenoptera > Halictidae > Lasioglossum > Lasioglossum baleicum. Next base: position 111,188 of record NW_027469403.1, on the reverse strand, counting down.
GCATCCCGCAGGCTAGTCGAGTAAAAACACGTGCGAGAGGATGCATCCCGCAGGCTAGTCGAGTAAAAACACGTGCGGGAGTATGCATCCCGCAGGCTAGTCGAGTAAAAACACGTGCGAGAGGATGCATCCTGCAGGCTAGTCGAGTAAAAACACGTGCGAGAGGATGCATCCCGCAGGCTAGTCGAGTAAAAACACGTGCGAGGTTTTGTGGGATGCGCATTCGCAGGTTTTGTGGGATGCGCATGCGCAGGTTTTTTGGGATGCGCATGCGCAGGTTTTTTGGGATGCGCATGCGCAGGTTTTTTGGGATGCGCATGCGCAGGTTTTTTGGGATGCGCATGGCTAGTCGAGCAAAAACACGTGCGAGAGGATGCATCCCGCAGGCTAGTCGAGTAAAAACACGTGCGAGAGGATGCATCCTGCAGGCTAGTCGAGTAAAAACACGTGCGAGAGGATGCATCCCGCAGGCTAGTCGAGCAAAAACACGTGCGAGAGGATGCATCCCGCAGGCTAGTCGAGCAAAAACACGTGCGAGAGGATGCATCCCGCAGGCTAGTCGAGTAAAAACACGTGCGAGAGGATGCATCCCGCAGGCTAGTCGAGCACAAACACGTGCGAGAGGATGCATCCCGCAGGCTAGTCGTGTAAAAACACGTGCGAGAGGATGCATCCCGCAGGCTAGTCGAGTAAAAACACGTGCGAGAGGATGCATCCCGCAGGCTAGTCGAGTAAAAACACTGCGAGAGGATGCATCCCGCAGGCTAGTCGAGTAAAAACACGTGCGAGAGGATGCATCCCGCAGGCTAGTCGAGTAAAAACACGTGCGAGGTTTTGTGGGATGCGCATGCGCAGGTTTTGTGGGATGCGCATGCGCAGGTTTTTTGGGATGCGCATGGCTAGTCGAGCAAAAACACGTGCGAGAGGATGCATCCCGCAGGGTAGTTGTGTAAAAACACGTGCGAGAGGATGCATCCCGCAGGCTAGTCGAGTAAAAACACGTGCGAGAGGATGCATCCCGCAGGCTAGTCGAGTAAAAACACGTACGAGGTTTTGTGGGATGCGCATGCGCAGGTTTTTTGGGATGCGCATGGCTAGTCGAGCAAAAACACGTGCGAGAGGATGCATCCCGCAGGGTAGTCGAGTAAAAACACGTGCGAGAGGATGCATCCCGCAGGCTAGTCGAGTAAAAACACGTGCGAGAGGATGCATCCCGCAGGCTAGTAGAGCAAAAACACGTGCGAGGTTTTGTGGGATGCGCATGCGCAGGTTTTTTGGGATGCGCATGGCTAGTCGAGCAAAAACACGTGCGAGAGGAGGCATCCCGCAGGCTAGTCGAGTAAAAACACGTGCGAGAGGATGCATCCCGCAGGCTAGTCGAGTAAAAACACGTGCGGGAGTATGCATCCCGCAGGCTAGTCGAGTAAAAACACGTGCGAGAGGATGCATCCTGCAGGCTAGTCGAGTAAAAACACGTGCGAGAGGATGCATCCCGCAGGCTAGTCGAGTAAAAACACGTGCGAGGTTTTGTGGGATGCGCATTCGCAGGTTTTGTGGGATGCGCATGCGCAGGTTTTTTGGGATGCGCATGCGCAGGTTTTTTGGGATGCGCATGCGCAGGTTTTTTGGGATGCGCATGCGCAGGTTTTTTGGGATGCGCATGGCTAGTCGAGCAAAAACACGTGCGAGAGGATGCATCCCGCAGGCTAGTCGAGTAAAAACACGTGCGAGAGGATGCATCCTGCAGGCTAGTCGAGTAAAAACACGTGCGAGAGGATGCATCCCGCCGGGCTAGTCGAGTAAAAACACGTGCGAGAGGATGCATCCCGCAGGCTAGTCGAGTAAAAACACGTGCGAGAGGATGCATCCCGCAGGCTAGTCGAGTAAAAACACGTGCGAGGTTTTGTGGGATGCGCATGCGCAGGTTTTGTGGGATGCGCATGCGCAGGTTTTTTGGGATGCGCATGGCTAGTCGAGCAAAAACACGTGCGAGAGGATGCATCCCGCAGGGTAGTCGAGTAAAAACACGTGCGAGAGGATGCATCCCGCAGGCTAGTCGAGTAAAAACACGTGCGAGAGGATGCATCCCGCAGGCTAGTCGAGTAAAAACACGTGCGAGGTTTTGTGGGATGCGCATGCGCAGGTTTTTTGGGATGCGCATGGCTAGTCGCGCAAAAACACGTGCGAGGTTTTGTGGGATGCGCATGCGCAGGTTTTGTGGGATGCGCATGCGCAGGTTTTTTGGGATGCGCATGGCTAGTCGAGCAAAAACACGTGCGAGAGGATGCATCCCGCAGGGTAGTCGAGTAAAAACACGTGCGAGAGGATGCATCCCGCAGGCTAGTCGAGCAAAAACACGTGCGAGAGGATGCATCCCGCAGGCTAGTCGAGTAAAAACACGTGCGAGGTTTTGTGGGATGCGCATGCGCAGGTTTTTTGGGATGCGCATGCGCAGGTTTTTTGGGATGCGCATGGCTAGTCGAGCAAAAACACGTGCGAGAGGATGCATCCCGCAGGCTAGTCGAGTAATAACACGTGCGAGAGGATGCATCCTGCAGGCTAGTCGAGTAAAAACACGTGCGAGAGGATGCATCCCGCAGGCTAGTCGAGCAAAAACACGTGCGAGAGGATGCATCCCGCAGGCTAGTCGAGCAAAAACACGTGCGAGAGGATGCATCCCGCAGGCTAGTCGAGTAAAAACACGTGCGAGAGGATGCATCCCGCAGGCTAGTCGAGCACAAACACGTGCGAGAGGATGCATCCCGCAGGCTAGTCGAGCACAAACACGTGCGAGAGGATGCATCCCGCAGGCTAGTCGAGTAAAAACACGTGCGAGGGTTTGTGGGATGCGCATGCGCAGGTTTTGTGGGATGCGCATGCGCAGGTTTTTTGGGATGCGCATGGCTAGTCGAGCAAAAACACGTGAGAGAGGATACATCCCGCAGGGTAGTCGAGTAAAAACACGTGCGAGAGGATGCATCCCGCAGGCTAGCCGAGCAAAAACACGTGCGAGAGGATGCATCCCGCAGGCTAGTCGAGTAAAAACACGTGCGAGGTTTTGTGGGATGCGCATGCGCAGGTTTTTTGGGATGCGCATGCGCAGGTTTTTTGGGATGCGCATGGCTAGTCGAGCAAAAACACGTGCGAGAGGATGCATCCCGCAGGCTAGTCGAGTAAAAACACGTGCGAGAGGATGCATCCTGCAGGCTAGTCGAGTAAAAACACGTGCGAGAGGATGCATCCCGCAGGCTAGTCGAGCAAAAACACGTGCGAGAGGATGCATCCCGCAGGCTAGTCGAGCAAAAACACGTGCGAGAGGATGCATCCCGCAGGCTAGTCGAGTAAAAACACGTGCGAGAGGATGCATCCCGCAGGCTAGTCGAGCACAAACACGTGCGAGAGGATGCATCCCGCAGGCTAGTCGAGCAAAAACACGTGCGGGAGGATGCATCCTGCAGGCTAGTCGAGCAAAAACACGTGCGAGAGGATGCATCCCGCAGGCTAGTCGAGTAAAAACACGTGCGAGAGGATGCATCCCGCAGGCTAGTCGAGTAAAAACACGTGCGAGGTTTTGTGGGATGCGCATGCGCAGGTTTTGTGGGATGCGCAAGCGCAGGTTTTTTGGGATGCGCATGGCTAGTCGAGCAAAAACACGTGCGAGAGGATGCATCCCGCAGGGTAGTCGAGTAAAAACACGTGCGAGAGGATGCATCCCGCAGGCTAGTCGAGTAAAAACACGTGCGAGAGATGCATCCCGCAGGCTAGTCGAGTAAAAACACGTGCGAGGTTTTGTGGATGCGCATGCGCAGGTTTTTTGGGATGCGCATGGGCTAGTCCGAGCAAAAACACGTGCGAGGTTTTGTGGGATGCGCATGCGCAGGTTTTGTGGGATGCGCATGCGCAGGTTTTTTGGGATGCGCATGGCTAGTCGAGCAAAAACACGTGCGAGAGGATGCATCCCGCAGGGTAGTCGAGTAAAAACACGTGCGAGAGGATGCATCCCGCAGGCTAGTCGAGCAAAAACACGTGCGAGAGGATGCATCCCGCAGGCTAGTCGAGCAAAAACACGTGCGAGAGGATGCATCCCGCAGGCTAGTCGAGCAAAAACACGTGCGCGAGGATGCATCCCGCAGGCTAGTCGAGTAAAAACACGTGCGAGAGGATGCATCCCGCAGGCTAGTCGAGCACAAACACGTGCGAGAGGATGCATCCCGCAGGCTAGTCGAGCAAAAACACGTGCGGGAGGATGCATCCCGCAGGCTAGTCGAGCAAAAACACGTGCGAGAGGATGCATCCCGCAGGCTAGTCGAGTAAAAACACGTGCGAGAGGATGCATCCCGCAGGCTAGTCGAGTAAAAACACGTGCGAGGTTTTGTGGGATGCGCATGCGCAGGTTTTGTGGGATGCGCAAGCGCAGGTTTTTTGGGATGCGCATGGCTAGTCGAGCAAAAACACGTGCGAGAGGATGCATCCCGCAGGGTAGTCGAGTAAAAACACGTGCGAGAGGATGCATCCCGCAGGCTAGTCGAGTAAAAACACGTGCGAGAGGATGCATCCCGCAGGCTAGTCGAGTAAAAACACGTGCGAGGTTTTGTGGGATGCGCATGCGCAGGTTTTTTGGGATGCGCATGGCTAGTCGAGCAAAAACACGTGCGAGGTTTTGTGGGATGCGCATGCGCAGGTTTTGTGGGATGCGCATGCGCAGGTTTTTTGGGATGCGCATGGCTAGTCGAGCAAAAACACGTGCGAGAGGATGCATCCCGCAGGGTAGTCGAGTAAAAACACGTGCGAGAGGATGCATCCCGCAGGCTAGTCGAGCAAAAACACGTGCGAGAGGATGCATCCCGCAGGCTAGTCGAGTAAAAACACGTGCGAGGTTTTGTGGGATGCGCATGCGCAGGTTTTTTGGGATGCGCATGCGCAGGTTTTTTGGGATGCGCATGGCTAGTCGAGCAAAAACACGTGCAAGAGGATGCATCCCGCAGGCTAGTCGAGTAATAACACGTGCGAGAGGATGCATCCTGCAGGCTAGTCGAGTAAAAACACGTGCGAGAGGATGCATCCCGCAGGCTAGTCGAGCAAAAACACGTGCGAGAGGATGCATCCCGCAGGCTAGTCGAGCAAAAACACGTGCGAGAGGATGCATCCCGCAGGCTAGTCGAGTAAAAACACGTGCGAGAGGATGCATCCCGCAGGCTAGTCGAGCACAAACACGTGCGAGAGGATGCATCCCGCAGGCTAGTCGAGTAAAAACACGTGCGAGAGGATGCATCCCGCAGGCTAGTCGAGTAAAAACACGTGCGAGAGGATGCATCCTGCAGGCTAGTCGAGTAAAAACACGTGCGAGAGGATGCATCCCGCAGGCTAGTCGAGTAAAATCACGTGCGAGGTTTTGTGGGATGCGCATGCGCAGGTTTTGTGGGATGCGCATGCGCAGGTTTTTTGGGATGCGCATGGCTAGTCGAGCAAAAACACGTGCGAGAGGATGCATCCCGCAGGGTAGTCGAGTAAAAACACGTGCGAGAGGATGCATCCCGCAGGCTAGTCGAGTAAAAACACGTGCGAGAGGATGCATCCCGCAGGCTAGTCGAGTAAAAACACATGCGAGGTTTTGTGGGATGCGCATGCGCGGTTTTTTTGGGATGCGCATGGCTAGTCGAGCAAAAACACGTGCGAGAGGATGCATCCCGCAGGGTAGTCGAGTAAAAACACGTGCGAGAGGATGCATCCCGCAGGCTAGTCGTGTAAAAACACGTGCGAGAGGATGCATCCCGCAGGCTAGTCGAGTAAAAACACGTGCGAGAGGATGCATCCCGCAGGCTAGTCGAGTAAAAACACTGCGAGAGGGTGCATCCCGCAGGCTAGTCGAGTAAAAACACGTGCGAGAGGATGCATCCTGCAGGCTAGTCGAGTAAAAACACGTGCGAGAGGATGCATCCCGCAGGCTAGTCGAGTAAAAACACGTGCGAGGTTTTGTGGGATGCGCATGCGCAGGTTTTTTGGGATGCGCATGGCTAGTCGAGCAAAAACACGTGCGAGAGGATGCATCCCGCAGGGTAGTCGTGTAAAAACACGTGCGAGAGGATGCATCCCGCAGGCTAGTCGAGTAAAAACACGTGCGAGAGGATGCATCCCGCAGGCTAGTCGAGTAAAAACACGTGCGAGGTTTTGTGGGATGCGCATGTGCAGGTTTTTTGGGATGCGCATGGCTAGTCGAGCAAAAACACGTGCGAGAGGATGCATCCCGCAGGGTAGTCGAGTAAAAACACGTGCGAGAGGATGCATCCCGCAGGCTAGTCGAGTAAAAACACGTGCGAGAGGATGCATCCCGCAGGCTAGTAGAGCAAAAACACGTGCGAGAGGATGCATCCCGCAGGCTAGTCGAGTAAAAACACGTGCGAGGTTTTGTGGGATGCGCATGCGCAGGTTTTGTGGGATGCGCATGCGCAGGTTTTTTGGGATGCGCATGGCTAGTCGAGCAAAAACACGTGCGAGAGGATGCATCCCGCAGGCTAGTCGAGTAAAAACACGTGCGAGAGGATGCATCCCGCAGGCTAGTCGAGTAAAAACACGTGCGAGGTTTTGTGGGATGCGCATGCGCAGGTTTTTTGGGATGCGCATGGCTAGTCGAGCAAAAACACGTGCGAGAGGATGCATCCCGCAGGGTAGTCGAGTAAAAACACGTGCGAGAGGATGCATCCCGCAGGCTAGTCGAGTAAAAACACGTGCGAGAGGATGCATCCCGCAGGCTAGTCGAGTAAAAACACGTGCGAGGTTTTGTGGGATGCGCATGCGCAGGTTTTTTGGGATGCGCATGGCTAGTCGAGCAAAAACACGTGCGAGAGGATGCATCCCGCAGGGTAGTCGAGTAAAAACACGTGCGAGAGGATGCATCCCGCAGGCTAGTCGAGTAAAAACACGTGCGAGAGGATGCATCCCGCAGGCTAGTCGAGTAAAAACACGTGCGAGAGGATGCATCCCGCAGGCTAGTCGAGTAAAAACACGTGCGAGAGGATGCATCCCGCAGGCTAGTCGAGTAAAAACACGTGCGAGGTTTTGTGGGAAGCGCATGCGCAGGTTTTTTGGGATGCGCATGGCTAGTCGAGCAAAAACACGTGCGAGAGGATGCATCCCGCAGGCTAGTCGAGTAAAAACACGTGCGAGAGGATGCATCCCGCAGGCTAGTCGAGTAAAAACACGTGCGAGGTTTTGTGGGATGCGCATGCGCAGGTTTTGTGGGATGCGCATGCGCAGGTTTTTTGGGATGCGCATGCGCAGGTTTTTTGGGATGCGCATGCCTAGTCGAGCAAAAACACGTGCGAGAGGATGCATCCCGCAGGCTAGTCCAGCAAAAACACGTGCGAGAGGATGCTCCCGCAGGCTAGTCGAGTAAAAACACGTGCGAGAGGATGCATCCTGCAGGCTAGTCGAGTAAAAACACGTGCGAGAGGATGCATCCCGCAGGCTAGTCGAGTAAAATCACGTGCGAGGTTTTGTGGGATGCGCATGCGCAGGTTTTGTGGGATGCGCATGCGCAGGTTTTTTGGGATGCGCATGGCTAGTCGAGCAAAAACACGTGCGAGAGGATGCATCCCGCAGGGTAGTCGAGTAAAAACACGTGCGAGAGGATGCATCCCGCAGGCTAGTCGTGTAAAAACACGTGCGAGAGGATGCATCCCGCAGGCTAGTCGAGTAAAAACACGTGCGAGAGGATGCATCCCGCAGGCTAGTCGAGTAAAAACACGTGCGAGAGGATGCATCCCGCAGGCTAGTCGAGTAAAAACACGTGCGAGAGGATGCATCCTGCAGGCTAGTCGAGTAAAAACACGTGCGAGAGGATGCATCCCGCAGGCTAGTCGAGTAAAAACACGTGCGAGGTTTTGTGGGATGCGCATGCGCAGGTTTTGTGGGATGCGCATGCGCAGGTTTTTTGGGATGCGCATGGCTAGTCGAGCAAAAACACGTGCGAGAGGATGCATCCCGCAGGCTAGTCGAGTAAAAACACGTGCGAGAGGATGCATCCCGCAGGCTAGTCGAGTAAAAACACGTGCGAGTGGATGCATCCCGCAGGCTAGTCGAGTAAAAACACGTGCGAGAGGATGCATCCCGCAGGCTAGTCGAGTAAAAACACGTGCGAGAGGATGCATCCCGCAGGCTAGTCGAGTAAAAACACGTGCGAGAGGATGCATCCCGCAGGCTAGTCGAGTAAAAACACGTGCGAGAGGATGCATCCCGCAGGCTAGTCGAGTAAAAACACGTGCGAGGTTTTGTGGGATGCGCATGCGCAGGTTTTGTGGGATGCGCATGCGCAGGTTTTTTGGGATGCGCATGCCTAGTCGAGCAAAAACACGTGCGAGAGGATGCATCCCGCAGGCTAGTCCAGCAAAAACACGTGCGAGAGGATGCATCCCGCAGGCTAGTCGAGTAAAAACACGTGCGAGAGGATGCATCCCGCAGGCTAGTCGAGTAAAAACACGTGCGAGAGGATGCATCCTGCAGGCTAGTCGAGTAAAAACACGTGCGAGAGGATGCATCCCGCAGGCTAGTCGAGTAAAATCACGTGCGAGGTTTTGTGGGATGCGCATGCGCAGGTTTTGTGGGATGCGCATGCGCAGGTTTTTTGGGATGCGCATGGCTAGTCGAGCAAAAACACGTGCGAGAGGATGCATCCCGCAGGCTAGTCGAGTAAAAACACGTGCGAGAGGATGCATCCCGCAGGCTAGTCGAGTAAAAACACGTGCGAGGTTTTGTGGGATGCGCATGCGCAGGTTTTGTGGGATGCGCATGCGCAGGTTTTTTGGGATGCGCATGGCTAGTCGAGCAAAAACACGTGCGAGAGGATGCATCCCGCAGGGTAGTTGTGTAAAAACACGTGCGAGAGGATGCATCCCGCAGGCTAGTCGAGTAAAAACACGTGCGAGAGGATGCATCCCGCAGGCTAGTCGAGTAAAAACACGTACGAGGTTTTGTGGGATGCGCATGCGCAGGTTTTTTGGGATGCGCATGGCTAGTCGAGCAAAAACACGTGCGAGAGGATGCATCCCGCAGGGTAGTCGAGTAAAAACACGTGCGAGAGGATGCATCCCGCAGGCTAGTCGAGTAAAAACACGTGCGAGAGGATGCATCCCGCAGGCTAGTAGAGCAAAAACACGTGCGAGGTTTTGTGGGATGCGCATGCGCAGGTTTTTTGGGATGCGCATGGCTAGTCGAGCAAAAACACGTGCGAGAGGAGGCATCCCGCAGGCTAGTCGAGTAAAAACACGTGCGAGAGGATGCATCCCGCAGGCTAGTCGAGTAAAAACACGTGCGGGAGGATGCATCCCGCAGGCTAGTCGAGTAAAAACACGTGCGAGAGGATGCATCCTGCAGGCTAGTCGAGTAAAAACACGTGCGAGAGGATGCATCCCGCAGGCTAGTCGAGTAAAAACACGTGCGAGGTTTTGTGGGATGCGCATTCGCAGGTTTTGTGGGATGCGCATGCGCAGGTTTTTTGGGATGCGCATGCGCAGGTTTTTTGGGATGCGCATGCGCAGGTTTTTTGGGATGCGCATGCGCAGGTTTTTTGGGATGCGCATGGCTAGTCGAGCAAAAACACGTGCGAGAGGATGCATCCCGCAGGCTAGTCGAGTAAAAACACGTGCGAGAGGATGCATCCTGCAGGCTAGTCGAGTAAAAACACGTGCGAGAGGATGCATCCCGCCGGGCTAGTCGAGTAAAAACACGTGCGAGAGGATGCATCCCGCAGGCTAGTCGAGTAAAAACACGTGCGAGAGGATGCATCCCGCAGGCTAGTCGAGTAAAAACACGTGCGAGGTTTTGTGGGATGCGCATGCGCAGGTTTTTTGGGATGCGCATGGCTAGTCGAGCAAAAACACGTGCGAGAGGATGCATCCCGCAGGGTAGTCGAGTAAAAACACGTGCGAGAGGATGCATCCCGCAGGCTAGTCGAGTAAAAACACGTGCGAGAGGATGCATCCCGCAGGCTAGTCGAGTAAAAACACGTGCGAGGTTTTGTGGGATGCGCATGCGCAGGTTTTTTGGGATGCGCATGGCTAGTCGAGCAAAAACACGTGCGAGGTTTTGTGGGATGCGCATGCGCAGGTTTTGTGGGATGCGCATGCGCAGGTTTTTTGGGATGCGCATGGCTAGTCGAGCAAAAACACGTGCGAGAGGATGCATCCCGCAGGGTAGTCGAGTAAAAACACGTGCGAGAGGATGCATCCCGCAGGCTAGTCGAGCAAAAACACGTGCGAGAGGATGCATCCCGCAGGCTAGTCGAGTAAAAACACGTGCGAGGTTTTGTGGGATGCGCATGCGCAGGTTTTTTGGGATGCGCATGCGCAGGTTTTTTGGGATGCGCATGGCTAGTCGAGCAAAAACACGTGCGAGAGGATGCATCCCGCAGGCTAGTCGAGTAATAACACGTGCGAGAGGATGCATCCTGCAGGCTAGTCGAGTAAAAACACGTGCGAGAGGATGCATCCCGCAGGCTAGTCGAGCAAAAACACGTGCGAGAGGATGCATCCCGCAGGCTAGTCGAGCAAAAACACGTGCGAGAGGATGCATCCCGCAGGCTAGTCGAGTAAAAACACGTGCGAGAGGATGCATCCCGCAGGCTAGTCGAGCACAAACACGTGCGAGAGGATGCATCCCGCAGGCTAGTCGAGCAAAAACACGTGCGAGAGGATGCATCCCGCAGGCTAGTCGAGCAAAAACACGTGCGAGAGGATGCATCCCGCAGGCTAGTCGAGTAAAAACACGTGCGAGGGTTTGTGGGATGCGCATGCGCAGGTTTTGTGGGATGCGCATGCGCAGGTTTTTTGGGATGCGCATGGCTAGTCGAGCAAAAACACGTGAGAGAGGATACATCCCGCAGGGTAGTCGAGTAAAAACACGTGCGAGAGGATGCATCCCGCAGGCTAGCCGAGCAAAAACACGTGCGAGAGGATGCATCCCGCAGGCTAGTCGAGTAAAAACACGTGCGAGGTTTTGTGGGATGCGCATGCGCAGGTTTTTTGGGATGCGCATGCGCAGGTTTTTTGGGATGCGCATGGCTAGTCGAGCAAAAACACGTGCGAGAGGATGCATCCCGCAGGCTAGTCGAGTAAAAACACGTGCGAGAGGATGCATCCTGCAGGCTAGTCGAGTAAAAACACGTGCGAGAGGATGCATCCCGCAGGCTAGTCGAGCAAAAACACGTGCGAGAGGATGCATCCCGCAGGCTAGTCGAGCAAAAACACGTGCGAGAGGATGCATCCCGCAGGCTAGTCGAGTAAAAACACGTGCGAGAGGATGCATCCCGCAGGCTAGTCGAGCACAAACACGTGCGAGAGGATGCATCCCGCAGGCTAGTCGTGTAAAAACACGTGCGAGAGGATGCATCCCGCAGGCTAGTCGAGTAAAAACACGTGCGAGAGGATGCATCCCGCAGGCTAGTCGAGTAAAAACACTGCGAGAGGATGCATCCCGCAGGCTAGTCGAGTAAAAACACGTGCGAGAGGATGCATCCCGCAGGCTAGTCGAGTAAAAACACGTGCGAGGTTTTGTGGGATGCGCATGCGCAGGTTTTGTGGGATGCGCATGCGCAGGTTTTTTGGGATGCGCATGGCTAGTCGAGCAAAAACACGTGCGAGAGGATGCATCCCGCAGGGTAGTTGTGTAAAAACACGTGCGAGAGGATGCATCCCGCAGGCTAGTCGAGTAAAAACACGTGCGAGAGGATGCATCCCGCAGGCTAGTCGAGTAAAAACACGTACGAGGTTTTGTGGGATGCGCATGCGCAGGTTTTTTGGGATGCGCATGGCTAGTCGAGCAAAAACACGTGCGAGAGGATGCATCCCGCAGGGTAGTCGAGTAAAAACACGTGCGAGAGGATGCATCCCGCAGGCTAGTCGAGTAAAAACACGTGCGAGAGGATGCATCCCGCAGGCTAGTAGAGCAAAAACACGTGCGAGGTTTTGTGGGATGCGCATGCGCAGGTTTTTTGGGATGCGCATGGCTAGTCGAGCAAAAACACGTGCGAGAGGAGGCATCCCGCAGGCTAGTCGAGTAAAAACACGTGCGAGAGGATGCATCCCGCAGGCTAGTCGAGTAAAAACACGTGCGGGAGGATGCATCCCGCAGGCTAGTCGAGTAAAAACACGTGCGAGAGGATGCATCCTGCAGGCTAGTCGAGTAAAAACACGTGCGAGAGGATGCATCCCGCAGGCTAGTCGAGTAAAAACACGTGCGAGGTTTTGTGGGATGCGCATTCGCAGGTTTTGTGGGATGCGCATGCGCAGGTTTTTTGGGATGCGCATGCGCAGGTTTTTTGGGATGCGCATGCGCAGGTTTTTTGGGATGCGCATGCGCAGGTTTTTTGGGATGCGCATGGCTAGTCGAGCAAAAACACGTGCGAGAGGATGCATCCCGCAGGCTAGTCGAGTAAAAACACGTGCGAGAGGATGCATCCTGCAGGCTAGTCGAGTAAAAACACGTGCGAGAGGATGCATCCCGCCGGGCTAGTCGAGTAAAAACACGTGCGAGAGGATGCATCCCGCAGGCTAGTCGAGTAAAAACACGTGCGAGAGGATGCATCCCGCAGGCTAGTCGAGTAAAAACACGTGCGAGGTTTTGTGGGATGCGCATGCGCAGGTTTTGTGGGATGCGCATGCGCAGGTTTTTTGGGATGCGCATGGCTAGTCGAGCAAAAACACGTGCGAGAGGATGCATCCCGCAGGGTAGTCGAGTAAAAACACGTGCGAGAGGATGCATCCCGCAGGCTAGTCGAGTAAAAACACGTGCGAGAGGATGCATCCCGCAGGCTAGTCGAGTAAAAACACGTGCGAGGTTTTGTGGGATGCGCATGCGCAGGTTTTTTGGGATGCGCATGGCTAGTCGCGCAAAAACACGTGCGAGGTTTTGTGGGATGCGCATGCGCAGGTTTTGTGGGATGCGCATGCGCAGGTTTTTTGGGATGCGCATGGCTAGTCGAGCAAAAACACGTGCGAGAGGATGCATCCCGCAGGGTAGTCGAGTAAAAACACGTGCGAGAGGATGCATCCCGCAGGCTAGTCGAGCAAAAACACGTGCGAGAGGATGCATCCCGCAGGCTAGTCGAGTAAAAACACGTGCGAGGTTTTGTGGGATGCGCATGCGCAGGTTTTTTGGGATGCGCATGCGCAGGTTTTTTGGGATGCGCATGGCTAGTCGAGCAAAAACACGTGCGAGAGGATGCATCCCGCAGGCTAGTCGAGTAATAACACGTGCGAGAGGATGCATCCTGCAGGCTAGTCGAGTAAAAACACGTGCGAGAGGATGCATCCCGCAGGCTAGTCGAGCAAAAACACGTGCGAGAGGATGCATCCCGCAGGCTAGTCGAGCAAAAACACGTGCGAGAGGATGCATCCCGCAGGCTAGTCGAGTAAAAACACGTGCGAGAGGATGCATCCCGCAGGCTAGTCGAGCACAAACACGTGCGAGAGGATGCATCCCGCAGGCTAGTCGAGCAAAAACACGTGCGAGAGGATGCATCCCGCAGGCTAGTCGAGCAAAAACACGTGCGAGAGGATGCATCCCGCAGGCTAGTCGAGTAAAAACACGTGCGAGGGTTTGTGGGATGCGCATGCGCAGGTTTTGTGGGATGCGCATGCGCAGGTTTTTTGGGATGCGCATGGCTAGTCGAGCAAAAACACGTGAGAGAGGATACATCCCGCAGGGTAGTCGAGTAAAAACACGTGCGAGAGGATGCATCCCGCAGGCTAGCCGAGCAAAAACACGTGCGAGAGGATGCATCCCGCAGGCTAGTCGAGTAAAAACACGTGCGAGGTTTTGTGGGATGCGCATGCGCAGGTTTTTTGGGATGCGCATGCGCAGGTTTTTTGGGATGCGCATGGCTAGTCGAGCAAAAACACGTGCGAGAGGATGCATCCCGCAGGCTAGTCGAGTAAAAACACGTGCGAGAGGATGCATCCTGCAGGCTAGTCGAGTAAAAACACGTGCGAGAGGATGCATCCCGCAGGCTAGTCGAGCAAAAACACGTGCGAGAGGATGCATCCCGCAGGCTAGTCGAGCAAAAACACGTGCGAGAGGATGCATCCCGCAGGCTAGTCGAGTAAAAACACGTGCGAGAGGATGCATCCCGCAGGCTAGTCGAGCACAAACACGTGCGAGAGGATGCATCCCGCAGGCTAGTCGAGCAAAAACACGTGCGGGAGGATGCATCCCGCAGGCTAGTCGAGCAAAAACACGTGCGAGAGGATGCATCCCGCAGGCTAGTCGAGTAAAAACACGTGCGAGAGGATGCATCCCGCAGGCTAGTCGAGTAAAAACACGTGCGAGGTTTTGTGGGATGCGCATGCGCAGGTTTTGTGGGATGCGCAAGCGCAGGTTTTTTGGGATGCGCATGGCTAGTCGAGCAAAAACACGTGCGAGAGGATGCATCCCGCAGGGTAGTCGAGTAAAAACACGTGCGAGAGGATGCATCCCGCAGGCTAGTCGAGTAAAAACACGTGCGAGAGGATGCATCCCGCAGGCTAGTCGAGTAAAAACACGTGCGAGTTTTGTGGGATGCGCATGCGCAGGTTTTTTGGGATGCGCATGGCTAGTCGAGCAAAAACACGTGCGAGGTTTTGTGGGATGCGCATGCGCAGGTTTTGTGGGATGCGCATGCGCAGGTTTTTTGGGATGCGCATGGCTAGTCGAGCAAAAACACGTGCGAGAGGATGCATCCCGCAGGGTAGTCGAGTAAAAACACGTGCGAGAGGATGCATCCCGCAGGCTAGTCGAGCAAAAACACGTGCGAGAGGATGCATCCCGCAGGCTAGTCGAGTAAAAACACGTGCGAGGTTTTGTGGGATGCGCATGCGCAGGTTTTTTGGGATGCGCATGCGCAGGTTTTTGGGATGCGCATGGCTAGTCGAGCAAAAACACGTGCGAGAGGATGCATCCCGCAGGCTAGTCGAGTAATAACACGTGCGAGAGGATGCATCCTGCAGGCTAGTCGAGTAAAAACACGTGCGAGAGGATGCATCCCGCAGGCTAGTCGAGCAAAAACACGTGCGAGAGGATGCATCCCGCAGGCTAGTCGAGCAAAAACACGTGCGAGAGGATGCATCCCGCAGGCTAGTCGAGTAAAAACACGTGCGAGAGGATGCATCCCGCAGGCTAGTCGAGCACAAACACGTGCGAGAGGATGCATCCCGCAGGCTAGTCGAGTAAAAACACGTGCGAGAGGATGCATCCCGCAGGCTAGTCGAGTAAAAACACGTGCGAGAGGATGCATCCTGCAGGCTAGTCGAGTAAAAACACGTGCGAGAGGATGCATCCCGCAGGCTAGTCGAGTAAAATCACGTGCGAGGTTTTGTGGGATGCGCATGCGCAGGTTTTGTGGGATGCGCATGCGCAGGTTTTTTGGGATGCGCATGGCTAGTCGAGCAAAAACACGTGCGAGAGGATGCATCCCGCAGGGTAGTCGAGTAAAAACACGTGCGAGAGGATGCATCCCGCAGGCTAGTCGAGTAAAAACACGTGCGAGAGGATGCATCCCGCAGGCTAGTCGAGTAAAAACACATGCGAGGTTTTGTGGGATGCGCATGCGCAGGTTTTTTGGGATGCGCATGGCTAGTCGAGCAAAAACACGTGCGAGAGGATGCATCCCGCAGGGTAGTCGAGTAAAAACACGTGCGAGAGGATGCATCCCGCAGGCTAGTCGTGTAAAAACACGTGCGAGAGGATGCATCCCGCAGGCTAGTCGAGTAAAAACACGTGCGAGAGGATGCATCCCGCAGGCTAGTCGAGTAAAAACACTGCGAGAGGGTGCATCCCGCAGGCTAGTCGAGTAAAAACACGTGCGAGAGGATGCATCCTGCAGGCTAGTCGAGTAAAAACACGTGCGAGAGGATGCATCCCGCAGGCTAGTCGAGTAAAAACACGTGCGAGGTTTTGTGGGATGCGCATGCGCAGGTTTTTTGGGATGCGCATGGCTAGTCGAGCAAAAACACGTGCGAGAGGATGCATCCCGCAGGGTAGTCGTGTAAAAACACGTGCGAGAGGATGCATCCCGCAGGCTAGTCGAGTAAAAACACGTGCGAGAGGATGCATCCCGCAGGCTAGTCGAGTAAAAACACGTGCGAGGTTTTGTGGGATGCGCATGTGCAGGTTTTTTGGGATGCGCATGGCTAGTCGAGCAAAAACACGTGCGAGAGGATGCATCCCGCAGGGTAGTCGAGTAAAAACACGTGCGAGAGGATGCATCCCGCAGGCTAGTCGAGTAAAAACACGTGCGAGAGGATGCATCCCGCAGGCTAGTAGAGCAAAAACACGTGCGAGAGGATGCATCCCGCAGGCAAGTCGAGTAAAAACACGTGCGAGGTTTTGTGGGATGCGCATGCGCAGGTTTTGTGGGATGCGCATGCGCAGGTTTTTTGGGATGCGCATGGCTAGTCGAGCAAAAACACGTGCGAGAGGATGCATCCCGCAGGCTAGTCGAGTAAAAACACGTGCGAGAGGATGCATCCCGCAGGCTAGTCGAGTAAAAACACGTGCGAGGTTTTGTGGGATGCGCATGCGCAGGTTTTTTGGGATGCGCATGGCTAGTCGAGCAAAAACACGTGCGAGAGGATGCATCCCGCAGGGTAGTCGAGTAAAAACACGTGCGAGAGGATGCATCCCGCAGGCTAGTCGAGTAAAAACACGTGCGAGAGGATGCATCCCGCAGGCTAGTCGAGTAAAAACACGTGCGAGGTTTTGTGGGATGCGCATGCGCAGGTTTTTTGGGATGCGCATGGCTAGTCGAGCAAAAACACGTGCGAGAGGATGCATCCCGCAGGGTAGTCGAGTAAAAACACGTGCGAGAGGATGCATCCCGCAGGCTAGTCGAGTAAAAACACGTGCGAGAGGATGCATCCCGCAGGCTAGTCGAGTAAAAACACGTGCGAGAGGATGCATCCCGCAGGCTAGTCGAGTAAAAACACGTGCGAGAGGATGCATCCCGCAGGCTAGTCGAGTAAAAACACGTGCGAGGTTTTGTGGGATGCGCATGCGCAGGTTTTTTGGGATGCGCATGGCTAGTCGAGCAAAAACACGTGCGAGAGGATGCATCCCGCAGGCTAGTCGAGTAAAAACACGTGCGAGAGGATGCATCCCGCAGGCTAGTCGAGTAAAAACACGTGCGAGGTTTTGTGGGATGCGCATGCGCAGGTTTTGTGGGATGCGCATGCGCAGGTTTTTTGGGATGCGCATGCGCAGGTTTTTTGGGATGCGCATGCCTAGTCGAGCAAAAACACGTGCGAGAGGATGCATCCCGCAGGCTAGTCCAGCAAAAACACGTGCGAGAGGATGCTCCCGCAGGCTAGTCGAGTAAAAACACGTGCGAGAGGATGCATCCTGCAGGCTAGTCGAGTAAAAACACGTGCGAGAGGATGCATCCCGCAGGCTAGTCGAGTAAAATCACGTGCGAGGTTTTGTGGGATGCGCATGCGCAGGTTTTGTGGGATGCGCATGCGCAGGTTTTTTGGGATGCGCATGGCTAGTCGAGCAAAAACACGTGCGAGAGGATGCATCCCGCAGGGTAGTCGAGTAAAAACACGTGCGAGAGGATGCATCCCGCAGGCTAGTCGTGTAAAAACACGTGCGAGAGGATGCATCCCGCAGGCTAGTCGAGTAAAAACACGTGCGAGAGGATGCATCCCGCAGGCTAGTCGAGTAAAAACACGTGCGAGAGGATGCATCCCGCAGGCTAGTCGAGTAAAAACACGTGCGAGAGGATGCATCCTGCAGGCTAGTCGAGTAAAAACACGTGCGAGAGGATGCATCCCGCAGGCTAGTCGAGTAAAAACACGTGCGAGGTTTTGTGGGATGCGCATGCGCAGGTTTTGTGGGATGCGCATGCGCAGGTTTTTTGGGATGCGCATGGCTAGTCGAGCAAAAACACGTGCGAGAGGATGCATCCCGCAGGCTAGTCGAGTAAAAACACGTGCGAGAGGATGCATCCCGCAGGCTAGTCGAGTAAAAACACGTGCGAGTGGATGCATCCCGCAGGCTAGTCGAGTAAAAACACGTGCGAGAGGATGCATCCCGCAGGCTAGTCGAGTAAAAACACGTGCGAGAGGATGCATCCCGCAGGCTAGTCGAGCACAAACACGTGCGAGAGGATGCATCCCGCAGGCTAGTCGAGCAAAAACACGTGCGGGAGGATGCATCCCGCAGGCTAGTCGAGCAAAAACACGTGCGAGAGGATGCATCCCGCAGGCTAGTCGAGTAAAAACACGTGCGAGAGGATGCATCCCGCAGGCTAGTCGAGTAAAAACACGTGCGAGGTTTTGTGGGATGCGCATGCGCAGGTTTTGTGGGATGCGCAAGCGCAGGTTTTTTGGGATGCGCATGGCTAGTCGAGCAAAAACACGTGCGAGAGGATGCATCCCGCAGGGTAGTCGAGTAAAAACACGTGCGAGAGGATGCATCCCGCAGGCTAGTCGAGTAAAAACACGTGCGAGAGGATGCATCCCGCAGGCTAGTCGAGTAAAAACACGTGCGAGGTTTTGTGGGATGCGCATGCGCAGGTTTTTTGGGATGCGCATGGCTAGTCGAGCAAAAACACGTGCGAGGTTTTGTGGGATGCGCATGCGCAGGTTTTGTGGGATGCGCATGCGCAGGTTTTTTGGGATGCGCATGGCTAGTCGAGCAAAAACACGTGCGAGAGGATGCATCCCGCAGGGTAGTCGAGTAAAAACACGTGCGAGAGGATGCATCCCGCAGGCTAGTCGAGCAAAAACACGTGCGAGAGGATGCATCCCGCAGGCTAGTCGAGTAAAAACACGTGCGAGGTTTTGTGGGATGCGCATGCGCAGGTTTTTTGGGATGCGCATGCGCAGGTTTTTTGGGATGCGCATGGCTAGTCGAGCAAAAACACGTGCGAGAGGATGCATCCCGCAGGCTAGTCGAGTAATAACACGTGCGAGAGGATGCATCCTGCAGGCTAGTCGAGTAAAAACACGTGCGAGAGGATGCATCCCGCAGGCTAGTCGAGCAAAAACACGTGCGAGAGGATGCATCCCGCAGGCTAGTCGAGCAAAAACACGTGCGAGAGGATGCATCCCGCAGGCTAGTCGAGTAAAAACACGTGCGAGAGGATGCATCCCGCAGGCTAGTCGAGCACAAACACGTGCGAGAGGATGCATCCCGCAGGCTAGTCGAGTAAAAACACGTGCGAGAGGATGCATCCCGCAGGCTAGTCGAGTAAAAACACGTGCGAGAGGATGCATCCTGCAGGCTAGTCGAGTAAAAACACGTGCGAGAGGATGCATCCCGCAGGCTAGTCGAGTAAAATCACGTGCGAGGTTTTGTGGGATGCGCATGCGCAGGTTTTGTGGGATGCGCATGCGCAGGTTTTTTGGGATGCGCATGGCTAGTCGAGCAAAAACACGTGCGAGAGGATGCATCCCGCAGGGTAGTCGAGTAAAAACACGTGCGAGAGGATGCATCCCGCAGGCTAGTCGAGTAAAAACACGTGCGAGAGGATGCATCCCGCAGGCTAGTCGAGTAAAAACACATGCGAGGTTTTGTGGGATGGCGCATGCGCAGGTTTTTTTGGATGCGCATGGCTAGTCGAGCAAAAACACGTGCGAGAGGATGCATCCCGCAGGGTAGTCGAGTAAAAACACGTGCGAGAGGATGCATCCCGCAGGCTAGTCGTGTAAAAACACGTGCGAGAGGATGCATCCCGCAGGCTAGTCGAGTAAAAACACGTGCGAGAGGATGCATCCCGCAGGCTAGTCGAGTAAAAACACTGCGAGAGGGTGCATCCCGCAGGCTAGTCGAGTAAAAAACACGTGCGAGAGGATGCATCCTGCAGGCTAGTCGAGTAAAAACACGTGCGAGAGGATGCATCCCGCAGGCTAGTCGAGTAAAACACGTGCGAGGTTTTGTGGGATGCGCATGCGCAGGTTTTTTGGGATTGCGCATGGCTAGTCGAGCAAAAACACGTGCGAGAGGATGCATCCCGCAGGGTAGTCGTGTAAAAAACACGTGCGAGAGGATGCATCCCGCAAGGCTAGTCGAGTAAAAACACGTGCGAGAGGATGCATCCCGCAGGCTAGTCGAGTACAAACACGTGCGAGGTTTTGTGGGATGCGCATGTGCAGGTTTTTTGGGATGCGCATGGCTAGTCGAGCAAAAACACGTGCGAGAGGATGCATCCCGCAGGGTAGTCGAGTAAAAAACACGTGCGAGAGGATGCATCCCGCAGGCTAGTCGAGTAAAAACACGTGCGGAGAGGATGCATCCCGCAGGCTAGTAGAGCAAAAACACGTGCGAGAGGATGCATCCCGCAGGCAAGTCGAGTAAAAACACGTG
This sequence comes from Lasioglossum baleicum, assembly GCF_051020765.1. Lineage (NCBI taxonomy): Eukaryota > Metazoa > Arthropoda > Insecta > Hymenoptera > Halictidae > Lasioglossum > Lasioglossum baleicum. Next base: position 90,857 of record NW_027469403.1, on the reverse strand, counting down.
CGAGGTTTTGTGGGATGCGCATGCGCAGGTTTTGTGGGATGCGCATGCGCAGGTTTTTTGGGGAATGCGCATGGCTAGTCGAGCAAAAAACACGTGCGAGAGGATGCATCCCGCAGGCTAGTCGAGTAAAAACACGTGCGAGAGGATGCATCCCGCAGGCTAGTCGAGTAAAAACACGTGCGAGGTCATTTGTGGGATGCGCACTGCGCAGGTTTTTTGGGATGCGCATGGCTAGTCGAGCAAAAACACGTGCGAGAGGATGCATCCCGCAGGGTAGTCGAGTAAAAACACGTGCGAGAGGATGCATCCCGCAGGCTAGTCGAGTAAAAAACACGTGCGAGAGGATGCATCCCGCAGGCTAGTCGAGTAAAAACACGTGCGAGGTTTTTGTGGGATGCGCATGCGCAGGTTTTTTGGGATGCGCATGGCTAGTCGAGCAAAAACACGTGCGAGAGGATGCCATCCCGCAGGGTAGTCGAGTAAAACACGTGCGAGAGGATGCATCCCGCAGGCTAGTCGAGTAAAAAACACGTGCGAGAGGATGCATCCCGCAGGCTAGTCGAGTAAAAACACGTGCGAGAGGATGCATCCCGCAGGCTAGTCGAGTAAAAACACGTGCGAGAGGATGCATCCCGCAGGCTAGTCGAGTAAAAACACGTGCGAGGTTTTGTGGGATGCGCATGCGCAGGTTTTTTGGGATGCGCATGGCTAGTCGAGCAAAAAACACGTGCGAGAGGATGCATCCCGCAGGCTAGTCGAGTAAAAACACGTGGAGAGGATGCATCCCGCAGGCTAGTCGAGTAAAAAACACGTGCGAGGTTTTGTGGGATGCGCATGCGCAGGTTTTGTGGGATGCGCATGCGCGAGGTTTTTTGGGATGCGCATGCGCAGGTTTTTTTGGGATGCGCATGCCTCCAGTCGAGCAAAAACACGTGCGAGAGGATGCATCCCGCAGGCTAGTCCAGCAAAAAACACGTGCGAGAGGATGCTCCCGCAGGCTAGTCGAGTAAAAACACGTGCGAGAGGATGCATCCTGCAGGCTAGTCGAGTAAAAACACGTGCGAGAGGATTGCATCCCGCAGGCTAGTCGAGTAAAATCACGTGCGAGGTTTTGTGGGATGCGCATGCGCAGGTTTTGTGGATGCGCATGCGCAGGTTTTTTGGGATGCGCATGGCTAGTCGAGCAAAAACACGTGCGAGAGGATGCATCCCGCAGGGTAGTCGAGTAAAAACACGTGCGAGAGGATGCATCCCGCAGGCTAGTCGTGTAAAAACACGTGCGAGAGGAATGCATCCGCAGGCTAGTCGAGTAAAAACACGTGCGAGAGGATGCATCCCGCAGGGCTAGTCGAGTAAAAACACGTGCGAGAGGATGCATCCCGCAGGCTAGTCGAGTAAAAACACGTGCGAGAGGATGCATCCCTGCAGGCTAGTCGAGTAAAAACACGTGCGAGAGGATGCCATCCCGCAGGCTAGTCGAGTAAAAACACGTGCGAGGTTTTGTGGGATGCGCATGCGCAGGTTTTGTGGGATGCGCATGCGCAGGTTTTTTGGATGCGCATGGCTAGTCGAGCAAAAACACGTGCGAGAGGATGCATCCCGCAGGCTAGTCGAGTAAAAACACGTGCGAGAGGATGCATCCCGCAGGCTAGTCGAGTAAAAAACACGTGCGAGTGGATGCATCCGCAGGCTAGTCGAGTAAAAACACGTGCGAGAGGATGCATCCCGCAGGCTAGTCGAGTAAAAACACGTGCGAGAGGATGCATCCCGCAGGCTAGTCGAGTAAAAACACGTGCGAGAGGATGCATCCGCAGGCTAGTCGAGTAAAAACACGTGCGAGAGGATGCATCCCGCAGGCTAGTCGAGTAAAAACACGTGCGAGGTTTTGTGGGATGCGCATGCGCAGGTTTTGTGGGATGCGCATGCGCAGGTTTTTTGGGATGCGCATGCGCCAGGTTTTTTGGGATGCGCATGCCTAGTCGAGCAAAAACACGTGCGAGAGGATGCATCCCGCAGGCTAGTCCAGCAAAAACACGTGCGAGAGGATGCATCCCGCAGGCTAGTCGAGTAAAAACACGTGCGAGAGGATGCATCCCGCAGGCTAGTCGAGTAAAAACACGTGCGAGAGGATGCATCCTGCAGGCTAGTCGAGTAAAAACACGTGCGAGAGGATGCATCCCGCAGGCTAGTCGAGTAAAATCACGTGCGAGGTTTTGTGGGATGCGCATGCGCAGGTTTTGTGGGATGCGCATGCGCTAGTCGAGCAAAAACACGTGCGAGAGGATGCATCCCGCAGGCTAGTCGAGTAAAAACACGTGCGAGAGGATGCATCCCGCAGGCTAGTCGAGTAAAAACACATGCGAGGTTTTCTGGGATGCGCATGCGCAGGTTTTTTGGGATGCGCATGGCTAGTCGAGCAAAAACACGTGCGAGAGGATGCATCCCGCAGGGTAGTCGAGTAAAAACACGTGCGAGAGGATGCATCCCGCAGGCTAGTCGTGTAAAAACACGTGCGAGAGGATGCATCCCGCAGGCTAGTCGAGTAAAAACACGTGCGAGAGGATGCATCCCGCAGGCTAGTCGAGTAAAAACACTGCGAGAGGATGCATCCCGCAGGCTAGTCGAGTAAAAACACGTGCGAGAGGATGCATCCCGCAGGCTAGTCGAGTAAAAACACGTGCGAGGTTTTGTGGGATGCGCATGCGCAGGTTTTGTGGGATGCGCATGCGCAGGTTTTTTGGGATGCGCATGGCTAGTCGAGCAAAAACACGTGCGAGAGGATGCATCCCGCAGGGTAGTTGTGTAAAAACACGTGCGAGAGGATGCATCCCGCAGGCTAGTCGAGTAAAAACACGTGCGAGAGGATGCATCCCGCAGGCTAGTCGAGTAAAAACACGTACGAGGTTTTGTGGGATGCGCATGCGCAGGTTTTTTGGGATGCGCATGGCTAGTCGAGCAAAAACACGTGCGAGAGGATGCATCCCGCAGGGTAGTCGAGTAAAAACACGTGCGAGAGGATGCATCCCGCAGGCTAGTCGAGTAAAAACACGTGCGAGAGGATGCATCCCGCAGGCTAGTAGAGCAAAAACACGTGCGAGGTTTTGTGGGATGCGCATGCGCAGGTTTTTTGGGATGCGCATGGCTAGTCGAGCAAAAACACGTGCGAGAGGATGCATCCCGCAGGCTAGTCGAGTAAAAACACGTGCGAGAGGATGCATCCCGCAGGCTAGTCGAGTAAAAACACGTGCGGGAGGATGCATCCCGCAGGCTAGTCGAGTAAAAACACGTGCGAGAGGATGCATCCCGCAGGCTAGTCGAGTAAAAACACGTGCGAGGTTTTGTGGGATGCGCATGCGCAGGTTTTGTGGGATGCGCATGCGCAGGTTTTTTGGGATGCGCATGCGCAGGTTTTTTGGATGCGCATGCCTAGTCGAGCAAAAACACGTGCGAGAGGATACATCCCGCAGGCTAGTCCAGCAAAAACACGTGCGAGAGGATGCATCCCGCAGGCTAGTCGAGTAAAAACACGTGCGAGAGGATGCATCCCGCAGGCTAGTCGAGTAAAAACACGTGCGAGAGGATGCATCCTGCAGGCTAGTCGAGTAAAAACACGTGCGAGAGGATGCATCCCGCAGGCTAGTCGAGTAAAAACACGTGCGAGGTTTTGTGGGATGCGCATTCGCAGGTTTTGTGGGATGCGCATGCGCAGGTTTTTTGGGATGCGCATGCGCAGGTTTTTTGGGATGCGCATGCGCAGGGTTTTTTGGGATGCGCATGCGCAGGTTTTTTTGGGATGCGCATGGCTAGTCGAGCAAAAACACGTGCGAGAGGATGCATCCCGCAGGCTAGTCGAGTAAAAACACGTGCGAGAGGATGCATCCTGCAGGCTAGTCGAGTAAAAACACGTGCGAGAGGATGCATCCCGCCGGGCTAGTCGAGTAAAAACACGTGCGAGAGGATGCATCCCGCAGGCTAGTCGAGTAAAAACACGTGCGAGAGGATGCATCCCGCAGGCTAGTCGAGTAAAAACACGTGCGAGGTTTTGTGGGATGCGCATGCGCAGGTTTTGTGGGATGCGCATGCGCAGGTTTTTTGGGATGCGCATGGCTAGTCGAGCAAAAACACGTGCGAGAGGATGCATCCCGCAGGGTAGTCGAGTAAAAACACGTGCGAGAGGATGCATCCCGCAGGCTAGTCGAGTAAAAACACGTGCGAGAGGATGCATCCCGCAGGCTAGTCGAGTAAAAACACGTGCGAGGTTTTGTGGGATGCGCATGCGCAGGTTTTTTGGGATGCGCATGGCTAGTCGAGCAAAAACACGTGCGAGGTTTTGTGGGATGCGCATGCGCAGGTTTTGTGGGATGCGCATGCGCAGGTTTTTTGGGATGCGCATGGCTAGTCGAGCAAAAACACGTGCGAGAGGATGCATCCCGCAGGGTAGTCGAGTAAAAACACGTGCGAGAGGATGCATCCCGCAGGCTAGTCGAGCAAAAACACGTGCGAGATAATGCATCCCGCAGGCTAGTCGAGTAAAAACACGTGCGAGGTTTTGTGGGATGCGCATGCGCAGGTTTTTTGGGATGCGCATGCGCAGGTTTTTTGGGATGCGCATGGCTAGTCGAGCAAAAACACGTGCGAAAGGATGCATCCCGCAGGCTAGTCGAGTAATAACACGTGCGAGAGGATGCATCCTGCAGGCTAGTCGAGTAAAAACACGTGCGAGAGGATGCATCCCGCAGGCTAGTCGAGCAAAAACACGTGCGAGAGGATGCATCCCGCAGGCTAGTCGAGCAAAAACACGTGCGAGAGGATGCATCCCGCAGGCTAGTCGAGTAAAAACACGTGCGAGAGGATGCATCCCGCAGGCTAGTCGAGCACAAACACGTGCGAGAGGATGCATCCCGCAGGCTAGTCGAGCAAAAACACGTGCGAGAGGATGCATCCCGCAGGCTAGTCGAGCAAAAACACGTGCGAGAGGATGCATCCCGCAGGCTAGTCGAGTAAAAACACGTGCGAGGATTTGTGGGATGCGCATGCGCAGGTTTTGTGGGATGCGCATGCGCAGGTTTTTTGGGATGCGCATGGCTAGTCGAGCAAAAACACGTGAGAGAGGATACATCCCGCAGGGTAGTCGAGTAAAAACACGTGCGAGAGGATGCATCCCGCAGGCTAGCCGAGCAAAAACACGTGCGAGAGGATGCATCCCGCAGGCTAGTCGAGTAAAAACACGTGCGAGGTTTTGTGGGATGCGCATGCGCAGGTTTTTTGGGATGCGCATGCGCAGGTTTTTTGGGATGCGCATGGCTAGTCGAGCAAAAACACGTGCGAGAGGATGCATCCCGCAGGCTAGTCGAGTAAAAACACGTGCGAGAGGATGCATCCTGCAGGCTAGTCGAGTAAAAACACGTGCGAGAGGATGCATCCCGCAGGCTAGTCGAGCAAAAACACGTGCGAGAGGATGCATCCCGCAGGCTAGTCGAGCAAAAACACGTGCGAGAGGATGCATCCCGCAGGCTAGTCGAGTAAAAACACGTGCGAGAGGATGCATCCCGCAGGCTAGTCGAGCACAAACACGTGCGAGAGGATGCATCCCGCAGGCTAGTCGAGCAAAAACACGTGCGGGAGGATGCATCCCGCAGGCTAGTCGAGCAAAAACACGTGCGAGAGGATGCATCCCGCAGGCTAGTCGAGTAAAAACACGTGCGAGAGGATGCATCCCGCAGGCTAGTCGAGTAAAAACACGTGCGAGGTTTTGTGGGATGCGCATGCGCAGGTTTTGTGGGATGCGCAAGCGCAGGTTTTTTGGGATGCGCATGGCTAGTCGAGCAAAAACACGTGCGAGAGGATGCATCCCGCAGGGTAGTCGAGTAAAAACACGTGCGAGAGGATGCATCCCGCAGGCTAGTCGAGTAAAAACACGTGCGAGAGGATGCATCCCGCAGGCTAGTCGAGTAAAAACACGTGCGAGGTTTTGTGGGATGCGCATGCGCAGGTTTTTTGGGATGCGCATGGCTAGTCGAGCAAAAACACGTGCGAGGTTTTGTGGGATGCGCATGCGCAGGTTTTGTGGGATGCGCATGCGCAGGTTTTTTGGGATGCGCATGGCTAGTCGAGCAAAAACACGTGCGAGAGGATGCATCCCGCAGGGTAGTCGAGTAAAAACACGTGCGAGAGGATGCATCCCGCAGGCTAGTCGAGCAAAAACACGTGCGAGAGGATGCATCCCGCAGGCTAGTCGAGTAAAAACACGTGCGAGGTTTTGTGGGATGCGCATGCGCAGGTTTTTTGGGATGCGCATGCGCAGGTTTTTTGGGATGCGCATGGCTAGTCGAGCAAAAACACGTGCGAGAGGATGCATCCCGCAGGCTAGTCGAGTAATAACACGTGCGAGAGGATGCATCCTGCAGGCTAGTCGAGTAAAAACACGTGCGAGAGGATGCATCCCGCAGGCTAGTCGAGCAAAAACACGTGCGAGAGGATGCATCCCGCAGGCTAGTCGAGCAAAAACACGTGCGAGAGGATGCATCCCGCAGGCTAGTCGAGTAAAAACACGTGCGAGAGGATGCATCCCGCAGGCTAGTCGAGCACAAACACGTGCGAGAGGATGCATCCCGCAGGCTAGTCGAGCAAAAACACGTGCGAGAGGATGCATCCCGCAGGCTAGACGAGCAAAAACACGTGCGAGAGGATGCATCCCGCAGGCTAGTCGAGTAAAAACACGTGCGAGGTTTTGTGGGATGCGCATGCGCAGGTTTTGTGGGATGCGCATGCGCAGGTTTTTTGGGATGCGCATGGCTAGTCGAGCAAAAACACGTGAGAGAGGATACATCCCGCAGGGTAGTCGAGTAAAAACACGTGCGAGAGGATGCATCCCGCAGGCTAGCCGAGCAAAAACACGTGCGAGAGGATGCATCCCGCAGGCTAGTCGAGTAAAAACACGTGCGAGGTTTTGTGGGATGCGCATGCGCAGGTTTTTTGGGATGCGCATGCGCAGGTTTTTTGGGATGCGCATGGCTAGTCGAGCAAAAACACGTGCGAGAGGATGCATCCCGCAGGCTAGTCGAGTAAAAACACGTGCGAGAGGATGCATCCTGCAGGCTAGTCGAGTAAAAACACGTGCGAGAGGATGCATCTCGCAGGCTAGTCGAGCAAAAACACGTGCGAGAGGATGCATCCCGCAGGCTAGTCGAGCAAAAACACGTGCGAGAGGATGCATCCCGCAGGCTAGTCGAGTAAAAACACGTGCGAGAGGATGCATCCCGCAGGCTAGTCGAGCACAAACACGTGCGAGAGGATGCATCCCGCAGGCTAGTCGAGCAAAAACACGTGCGGGAGGATGCATCCCGCAGGCTAGTCGAGCAAAAACACGTGCGAGAGGATGCATCCCGCAGGCTAGTCGAGTAAAAACACGTGCGAGAGGATGCATCCCGCAGGCTAGTCGAGCAAAAACACGTGTGAGAGGATGCATCCCGCAGGCTAGTCGAGTAAAAACACGTGCGAGGTTTTGTGGGATGCGCATGCGCAGGTTTTTTGGGATGCGCATGGCTAGTCGAGCAAAAACACGTGCGAGCGGATGCATCCCGCAGGCTAGTCGAGTAAAAACACGTGCGAGAGGATGCATCCCGCAGGCTAGTCGAGTAAAAACACGTGCGAGAGGATGCATCCCGCAGGCTAGTCGAGTAAAAACACGTGCGAGAGGATGCATCCCGCAGGCTAGTCGAGTAAAAACACGTGCGAGAGGATGCATCCCGCAGGCTAGTCGAGTAAAAACACGTGCGAGGTTTTGTGGGATGCGCATGCGCAGGTTTTGTGGGATGCGCATGCGCAGGTTTTTTGGGATGCGCATGCCTAGTCGAGCAAAAACACGTGCGAGAGGATGCATCCCGCAGGCTAGTCCAGCAAAAACACGTGCGAGAGGATGCATCCCGCAGGCTAGTCGAGTAAAAACACGTGCGAGAGGATGCATCCCGCAGGCTAGTCGAGTAAAAACACGTGCGAGAGGATGCATCCTGCAGGCTAGTCGAGTAAAAACACGTGCGAGAGGATGCATCCCGCAGGCTAGACGAGTAAAAACACGTGCGAGGTTTTGTGGGATGCGCATGCGCAGGTTTTGTGGGATGCGCATGCGCAGGTTTTTTGGGATGCGCATGGCTAGTCGAGCAAAAACACGTGCGAGAGGATGCATCCCGCAGGGTAGTCGAGTAAAAACACGTGCGAGAGGATGCATCCCGCAGGCTAGTCGAGTAAAAACACGTGCGAGAGGATGCATCCCGCAGGCTAGTCGAGTAAAAACACGTGCGAGGTTTTGTGGGATGCGCATGCGCAGGTTTTTTGGGATGCGCATGGCTAGTCGAGCAAAAACACGTGCGAGAGGATGCATCCCGCAGGGTAGTCGAGTAAAAACACGTGCGAGAGGATGCATCCCGCAGGCTAGTCGTGTAAAAACACGTGCGAGAGGATGCATCCCGCAGGCTAGTCGAGTAAAAACACGTGCGAGAGGATGCATCCCGCAGGCTAGTCGAGTAAAAACACGTGCGAGAGGATGCATCCCGCAGGCTAGTCGAGTAAAAACACGTGCGAGGTTTTGTGGGTTGCGCATGCGCAGGTTTTGTGGGATGCGCATGCGCAGGTTTTTTGGGATGCGCATGCGCAGGTGTTTTGGGATGCGCATGCCTAGTCGAGCAAAAACACGTGCGAGAGGATGCATCCCGCAGGCTAGTCCAGCAAAAACACGTGCGAGAGGATGCATCCCGCAGGCTAGTCGAGTAAAAACACGTGCGAGAGGATGCATCCCGCAGGCTAGTCGAGTAAAAACACGTGCGAGAGGATGCATCCTGCAGGCTAGTCGAGTAAAAACACGTGCGAGAGGATGCATCCCGCAGGCTAGTCGAGTAAAAACACGTGCGAGAGGATGCATCCCGCAGGCTAGTCGAGTAAAAACACGTGCGAGGTTTTGTGGGATGCGCATGCGCAGGTTTTGTGGGATGCGCATGCGCAGCTTTTTTGGGATGCGCATGGCTAGTCGAGCAAAAACACGTGCGAGAGGATGCATCCCGCAGGCTAGTCGAGTAAAAACATGTGCGAGGTTTTGTGGGATGCGCATGCGCAGGTTTTTTGGGATGCGCATGGCTAGTCGAGCAAAAACACGTGCGAGAGGATGCATCCCGCAGGGTAGTCGAGTAAAAACACGTGCGAGAGGATGCATCCCGCAGGCTAGTCGTGTAAAAACACGTGCGAGAGGATGCATCCCGCAGGCTAGTCGAGTAAAAACACGTGCGAGAGGATGCATCCCGCAGGCTAGTCGAGTAAAAACACGTGCGAGAGGATGCATCCCGCAGGCTAGTCGAGTAAAAACACGTGCGAGGTTTTGTGGGATGCGCATGCGCAGGTTTTTTGGGATGCGCATGGCAAGTCGAGCAAAAACACGTGCGAGAGGATGCATCCCGCAGGGTAGTCGAGTAAAAACACGTGCGAGAGGATGCATCCCGCAGGCTAGTCGAGTAAAAACACGTGCGAGAGGATGCATCCTGCAGGCTAGTCGAGTAAAAACACGTGCGAGAGGATGCATCCCGCAGGATAGTCGAGCAAAAACACGTGCGAGAGGATGCATCCCGCAGGCTAGTCGAGCAAAAACACGTGCGAGAGGATGCATCCCGCAGGCTAGTCGAGTAAAAACACGTGCGAGAGGATGCATCCCGCAGGCTAGTCGAGCACAAACACGTGCGAGAGGATGCATCCCGCAGGCTAGTCGAGCAAAAACACGTGCGAGAGGATGCAACCCGCAGGCTAGTCGAGTAAAGACACGTGCGAGAGGATGCATCCCGCAGGCTAGTCGAGTAAAAACACGTGCGAGAGGATGCATCCCGCAGGCTAGTCGAGTAAAAACACGTGCAAGAGGATGCATCCCGCAGGCTAGTCGAGTAAAAACACGTGCGAGAGGATGCATCCCGCAGGCTAGTCGAGTAAAAACACGTGCGAGGGTTTGTGGGATGCGCATGCGCAGGTTTTGTGGGATGCGCATGCGCAGGTTTTTTGGGATGCGCATGCGCAGGTTTTTTGGGATGCGCATGCCTAGTCGAGCAAAAACACGTGCGAGAGGATGCATCCCGCAGGCTAGTCGAGTAAAAACACGTGCGAGAGGATGCATCCCGCAGGCTAGTCGAGTAAAAACACGTGCGAGAGGATGCATCACGCAGGCTAGTCGAGTAAAAACACGTGCGAGGTTTTGTGGGATGCGCATGCGCAGGTTTTGTGGGATGCGCATGCGCAGGTTTTTTGGGATGCGCATGCGCAGGTTTTTTGGGATGCGCATGCGCAGGTTTTTTGGGATGCGCATGGCTAGTCGAGCAAAAACACGTGCGAGAGGATGCATCCCGCAGGCTAGTCGAGTAAAAACACGTGCGAGAGGATGCATCCTGCAGGCTAGTCGAGTAAAAACACGTGCGAGAGGATGCATCCCGCCGGGCTAGTCGAGTAAAAACACGTGCGAGTGGATGCATCCCGCAGGCTAGTCGAGCAAAAACACGTGCGAGAGGATGCATCCCGCAGGGTAGTCGAGTAAAAACACGTGCGAGAGGATGCATCCCGCAGGCTAGTCGTGTAAAAACACGTGCGAGAGGATGCATCCCGCAGGCTAGTCGAGTAAAAACACGTGCGAGAGGATGCATCCCGCAGGCTAGTCGAGTAAAAACACGTGTGAGAGGATGCATCCCGCAGGCTAGTCGAGTAAAAACACGTGCGAGGTTTTGTGGGATGCGCATGCGCAGGTTTTTTGGGATGCGCATGGCAAGTCGAGCAAAAACACGTGCGAGAGGATGCATCCCGCAGGGTAGTCGAGTAAAAACACGTGCGAGAGGATGCATCCCGCAGTCTAGTCGAGTAAAAACACGTGCGAGAGGATGCATCCTGCAGGCTAGTCGAGTAAAAACACGTGCGAGAGGATGCATCCCGCAGGCTAGTCGAGCAAAAACACGTGCGAGAGGATGCATCCCGCAGGCTAGTCGAGCAAAAACACGTGCGAGAGGATGCATCCCGCAGGCTAGTCGAGTAAAAACACGTGCGAGGTTTTGTGGGATGCGCATGCGCAGGTTTTTTGGGATGCGCATGGCTAGTCGAGCAAAAACACGTGCGAGGTTTTGTGGGATGCGCATGCGCAGGTTTTGTGGGATGCGCATGCGCAGGTTTTTTGGGATGCGCATGGCTAGTCGAGCAAAAACACGTGCGAGAGGATGCATCCCGCAGGGTAGTCGAGTAAAAACACGTGCGAGAGGATGCATCCCGCAGGCTAGTCGAGTAAAAACACGTGCGAGAGGATGCATCCCGCAGGCTAGTCGAGTAAAAACACGTGCGAGGTTTTGTGGGATGCGCATGCGCAGGTTTTTTGGGATGCGCATGGCTAGTCGAGCAAAAACACGTGCGAGGTTTTGTGGGATGCGCATGCGCAGGTTTTGTGGGATGCGCATGCGCAGGTTTTTTGGGATGCGCATGGCTAGTCGAGCAAAAACACGTGCGAGAGGATGCATCCCGCAGGGTAGTCGAGTAAAAACACGTGCGAGAGGATGCATCCCGCAGGCTAGTCGAGCAAAAACACGTGCGAGAGGATGCATCCCGCAGGCTAGTCGAGTAAAAACACGTGCGAGGTTTTGTGGGATGCGCATGCGCAGGTTTTTTGGGATGCGCATGGCTAGTCGAGCAAAAACACGTGCGAGAGGATGCATCCCGCAGGCTAGTCGAGTAATAACACGTGCGAGAGGATGCATCCTGCAGGCTAGTCGAGTAAAAACACGTGCGAGAGGATGCATCCCGCAGGCTAGTCGAGCAAAAACACGTGCGAGAGGATGCATCCCGCAGGCTAGTCGAGCAAAAACACGTGCGAGAGGATGCATCCCGCAGGCTAGTCGAGTAAAAACACGTGCGAGAGGATGCATCCCGCAGGCTAGTCGAGCACAAACACGTGCGAGAGGATGCATCCCGCAGGCTAGTCGAGCAAAAACACGTGCGAGAGGATGCATCCCGCAGGCTAGACGAGCAAAAACACGTGCGAGAGGATGCATCCCGCAGGCTAGTCGAGTAAAAACACGTGCGAGGTTTTGTGGGATGCGCATGCGCAGGTTTTGTGGGATGCGCATGCGCAGGTTTTTTGGGATGCGCATGGCTAGTCGAGCAAAAACACGTGAGAGAGGATACATCCCGCAGGGTAGTCGAGTAAAAACACGTGCGAGAGGATGCATCCCGCAGGCTAGCCGAGCAAAAACACGTGCGAGAGGATGCATCCCGCAGGCTAGTCGAGTAAAAACACGTGCGAGGTTTTGTGGGATGCGCATGCGCAGGTTTTTTGGGATGCGCATGCGCAGGTTTTTTGGGATGCGCATGGCTAGTCGAGCAAAAACACGTGCGAGAGGATGCATCCCGCAGGCTAGTCGAGTAAAAACACGTGCGAGAGGATGCATCCTGCAGGCTAGTCGAGTAAAAACACGTGCGAGAGGATGCATCCCGCAGGCTAGTCGAGCAAAAACACGTGCGAGAGGATGCATCCCGCAGGCTAGTCGAGCAAAAACACGTGCGAGAGGATGCATCCCGCAGGCTAGTCGAGTAAAAACACGTGCGAGAGGATGCATCCCGCAGGCTAGTCGAGCACAAACACGTGCGAGAGGATGCATCCCGCAGGCTAGTCGAGCAAAAACACGTGCGGGAGGATGCATCCCGCAGGCTAGTCGAGCAAAAACACGTGCGAGAGGATGCATCCCGCAGGCTAGTCGAGTAAAAACACGTGCGAGAGGATGCATCCCGCAGGCTAGTCGAGCAAAAACACGTGTGAGAGGATGCATCCCGCAGGCTAGTCGAGTAAAAACACGTGCGAGGTTTTGTGGGATGCGCATGCGCAGGTTTTGTGGGATGCGCATGCGCAGGTTTTTTGGGATGCGCATGGCTAGTCGAGCAAAAACACGTGCGAGCGGATGCATCCCGCAGGCTAGTCGAGTAAAAACACGTGCGAGAGGATGCATCCCGCAGGCTAGTCGAGTAAAAACACGTGCGAGAGGATGCATCCCGCAGGCTAGTCGAGTAAAAACACGTGCGAGAGGATGCATCCCGCAGGCTAGTCGAGTAAAAACACGTGCGAGAGGATGCATCCCGCAGGCTAGTCGAGTAAAAACACGTGCGAGGTTTTGTGGGATGCGCATGCGCAGGTTTTGTGGGATGCGCATGCGCAGGTTTTTTGGGATGCGCATGCGCAGGTTTTTTGGGATGCGCATGCCTAGTCGAGCAAAAACACGTGCGAGAGGATGCATCCCGCAGGCTAGTCCAGCAAAAACACGTGCGAGAGGATGCATCCCGCAGGCTAGTCGAGTAAAAACACGTGCGAGAGGATGCATCCCGCAGGCTAGTCGAGTAAAAACACGTGCGAGAGGATGCATCCTGCAGGCTAGTCGAGTAAAAACACGTGCGAGAGGATGCATCCCGCAGGCTAGACGAGTAAAAACACGTGCGAGGTTTTGTGGGATGCGCATGCGCAGGTTTTGTGGGATGCGCATGCGCAGGTTTTTTGGGATGCGCATGGCTAGTCGAGCAAAAACACGTGCGAGAGGATGCATCCCGCAGGGTAGTCGAGTAAAAACACGTGCGAGAGGATGCATCCCGCAGGCTAGTCGAGTAAAAACACGTGCGAGAGGATGCATCCTGCAGGCTAGTCGAGTAAAAACACGTGCGAGAGGATGCATCCCGCAGGGTAGTCGAGTAAAAACACGTGCGAGAGGATGCATCCCGCAGGCTAGTCGAGTAAAAACACGTGCGAGAGGATGCATCCCGCAGGCTAGTCGAGTAAAAACACGTGCGAGAGGATGCATCCTGCAAGCTAGTCAAGTAAAAACACGTGCGAGAGGATGCATCCCGCAGGCTAGTCGAGTAAAAACACGTGCGAGGTTTTGTGGGATGCGCATGCGCAGGTTTTGTGGGATGCGCATGCGCAGGTTTTTTGGGATGCGCATGGCTAGTCGAGCAAAAACACGTGCGAGAGGATGCATCCCGCAGGGTAGTCGAGTAAAAACACGTGCGAGAGGATGCATCCCGCAGGCTAGTCGAGTAAAAACACGTGCGAGAGGATGAATCCCGAAGGCTAGTCGAGTAAAAACACGTGCGAGAGGATGCATCCCGCAGGCTAGTCGAGTAAAAACACGTGCGAGAGGATGCGTCCCGCAGGCTAGTCGAGCAAAAACACGTGCGAGAGGATGCATCCCGCAGGCTAGTCGAGCAAAAACACGTGCGAGAGGATGCATCCCGCAGGCTAGTCGAGCAAAAACACGTGCGGGAGGATGTATCCCGCAGGCTAGTCGAGTAAAAACACGTGCGGGAGGATGCATCCCGCAGGCTAGTCGAGTAAAAACACGTGCGAGAGGATGCATCCCGCAGGCTACTCGAGTAAAAACACGTGCGAGGTTTTGTGGGATGCGCATGCGCAGGTTTTGTGGGATGCGCATGCGCAGGTTTTTTGGGATGCGCATGGCTAGTCGAGCAAAAACACGTGCGAGAGGATGCATCCCGCAGGCTAGTCGAGCAAAAACACGTGCGAGAGGATGCATCCCGCAGGCTAGTCGAGTAAAAACACGTGCGAGGTTTTGTGGGATGCGCATGCGCAGGTTTTGTGGGATGCGCATGCGCAGGTTTTTTGGGATGCGCATGGCTAGTCGAGCAAAAACACGTGCGAGAGGATGCATCCCGCAGGCTAGTCGAGTAAAAACACGTGCGAGGTTTTGTGGGATGCGCATGCGCAGGTTTTTTGGGATGCGCATGCGCAGGTTTTGTGGGATGCGCATGCGCAGGTTTTTTGGGATGCGCATGCGCAGGTTTTTTGGGATGCGCATGCCTAGTCGAGAAAAAGCACGTGCGATAGGATGCATCCCGCAGGCTAGTTGAGTAAAAACACGTGCGAGAGGATGCATCCCGCAGGCTAGTCGAGTAAAAACACGTGCGAGGTTTTGTGGGATGCGCATGCGCAGGTTTTTTGGGATGCGCATGCGCAGGTTTTTTGGGATGCGCATGGCTAGTCGAGCAAAAACACGTGCGAGAGGATGCATCCCGCAGGCTAGTCGAGTAAAAACACGTGCGAGAGGATGCATCCTGCAGGCTAGTCGAGTAAAAACACGTGCGAGAGGATGCATCCCGCAGGCTAGTCGAGCAAAAACACGTGCGAGAGGATGCATCCCGCAGGCTAGTCGAGCAAAAACACGTGCGAGAGGATGCATCCCGCAGGCTAGTCGAGTAAAAACACGTGCGAGAGGATGCATCCCGCAGGCTAGTCGAGCACAAACACGTGCGAGAGGATGCATCCCGCAGGCTAGTCGAGCAAAAACACGTGCGGGAGGATGCATCCCGCAGGCTAGTCGAGCAAAAACACGTGCGAGAGGATGCATCCCGCAGGCTAGTCGAGTAAAAACACGTGCGAGAGGATGCATCCCGCAGGCTAGTCGAGCAAAAACACGTGTGAGAGGATGCATCCCGCAGGCTAGTCGAGTAAAAACACGTGCGAGGTTTTGTGGGATGCGCATGCGCAGGTTTTGTGGGATGCGCATGCGCAGGTTTTTTGGGATGCGCATGGCTAGTCGAGCAAAAACACGTGCGAGCGGATGCATCCCGCAGGCTAGTCGAGTAAAAACACGTGCGAGAGGATGCATCCCGCAGGCTAGTCGAGTAAAAACACGTGCGAGAGGATGCATCCCGCAGGCTAGTCGAGTAAAAACACGTGCGAGAGGATGCATCCCGCAGGCTAGTCGAGTAAAAACACGTGCGAGAGGATGCATCCCGCAGGCTAGTCGAGTAAAAACACGTGCGAGGTTTTGTGGGATGCGCATGCGCAGGTTTTGTGGGATGCGCATGCGCAGGTTTTTTGGGATGCGCATGCGCAGGTTTTTTGGGATGCGCATGCCTAGTCGAGCAAAAACACGTGCGAGAGGATGCATCCCGCAGGCTAGTCCAGCAAAAACACGTGCGAGAGGATGCATCCCGCAGGCTAGTCGAGTAAAAACACGTGCGAGAGGATGCATCCCGCAGGCTAGTCGAGTAAAAACACGTGCGAGAGGATGCATCCTGCAGGCTAGTCGAGTAAAAACACGTGCGAGAGGATGCATCCCGCAGGCTAGACGAGTAAAAACACGTGCGAGGTTTTGTGGGATGCGCATGCGCAGGTTTTGTGGGATGCGCATGCGCAGGTTTTTTGGGATGCGCATGGCTAGTCGAGCAAAAACACGTGCGAGAGGATGCATCCCGCAGGGTAGTCGAGTAAAAACACGTGCGAGAGGATGCATCCCGCAGGCTAGTCGAGTAAAAACACGTGCGAGAGGATGCATCCTGCAGGCTAGTCGAGTAAAAACACGTGCGAGAGGATGCATCCCGCAGGGTAGTCGAGTAAAAACACGTGCGAGAGGATGCATCCCGCAGGCTAGTCGAGTAAAAACACGTGCGAGAGGATGCATCCCGCAGGCTAGTCGAGTAAAAACACGTGCGAGAGGATGCATCCTGCAAGCTAGTCAAGTAAAAACACGTGCGAGAGGATGCATCCCGCAGGCTAGTCGAGTAAAAACACGTGCGAGGTTTTGTGGGATGCGCATGCGCAGGTTTTGTGGGATGCGCATGCGCAGGTTTTTTGGGATGCGCATGGCTAGTCGAGCAAAAACACGTGCGAGAGGATGCATCCCGCAGGGTAGTCGAGTAAAAACACGTGCGAGAGGATGCATCCCGCAGGCTAGTCGAGTAAAAACACGTGCGAGAGGATGAATCCCGAAGGCTAGTCGAGTAAAAACACGTGCGAGAGGATGCATCCCGCAGGCTAGTCGAGTAAAAACACGTGCGAGAGGATGCGTCCCGCAGGCTAGTCGAGCAAAAACACGTGCGAGAGGATGCATCCCGCAGGCTAGTCGAGCAAAAACACGTGCGAGAGGATGCATCCCGCAGGCTAGTCGAGCAAAAACACGTGCGGGAGGATGTATCCCGCAGGCTAGTCGAGTAAAAACACGTGCGGGAGGATGCATCCCGCAGGCTAGTCGAGTAAAAACACGTGCGAGAGGATGCATCCCGCAGGCTACTCGAGTAAAAACACGTGCGAGGTTTTGTGGGATGCGCATGCGCAGGTTTTGTGGGATGCGCATGCGCAGGTTTTTTGGGATGCGCATGGCTAGTCGAGCAAAAACACGTGCGAGAGGATGCATCCCGCAGGCTAGTCGAGCAAAAACACGTGCGAGAGGATGCATCCCGCAGGCTAGTCGAGTAAAAACACGTGCGAGGTTTTGTGGGATGCGCATGCGCAGGTTTTGTGGGATGCGCATGCGCAGGTTTTTTGGGATGCGCATGGCTAGTCGAGCAAAAACACGTGCGAGAGGATGCATCCCGCAGGCTAGTCGAGTAAAAACACGTGCGAGGTTTTGTGGGATGCGCATGCGCAGGTTTTGTGGGATGCGCATGCGCAGGTTTTGTGGGATGCGCATGCGCAGGTTTTTTGGGATGCGCATGCGCAGGTTTTTTGGGATGCGCATGCCTAGTCGAGAAAAAGCACGTGCGATAGGATGCATCCCGCAGGCTAGTTGAGTAAAAACACGTGCGAGAGGATGCATCCCGCAGGCTAGTCGAGTAAAAACACGTGCGAGAGGATGCATCCCGCAGGCTAGTCGAGTAAAAACACGTGCGAGAGGATGCATCCCGCAGGCTAGTCGAGCACAAACACGTGCGAGAGGATGCATCCCGCAGGCTAGTCGAGCAAAAACACGTGCGAGAGGATGCAACCCGCAGGCTAGTCGAGTAAAAACACGTGCGAGAGGATGCATCCCGCAGGCTAGTCGAGTAAAAACACGTGCGAGAGGATGCATCCCGCAGGCTAGTCGAGTAAAAACACGTGCAAGAGGATGCATCCCGCAGGCTAGTCGAGTAAAAACACGTGCGAGAGGATGCATCCCGCAGGCTAGTCGAGTAAAAACACGTGCGAGGGTTTGTGGGATGCGCATGCGCAGGTTTTGTGGGATGCGCATGCGCAGGTTTTTTGGGATGCGCATGCGCAGGTTTTTTGGGATGCGCATGCCTAGTCGAGCAAAAACACGTGCGAGAGGATGCATCCCGCAGGCTAGTCGAGTAAAAACACGTGCGAGAGGATGCATCCCGCAGGCTAGTCGAGTAAAAACACGTGCGAGAGGATGCATCACGCAGGCTAGTCGAGTAAAAACACGTGCGAGGTTTTGTGGGATGCGCATGCGCAGGTTTTGTGGGATGCGCATGCGCAGGTTTTTTGGGATGCGCATGCGCAGGTTTTTTGGGATGCGCATGCGCAGGTTTTTTGGGATGCGCATGGCTAGTCGAGCAAAAACACGTGCGAGAGGATGCATCCCGCAGGCTAGTCGAGTAAAAACACGTGCGAGAGGATGCATCCTGCAGGCTAGTCGAGTAAAAACACGTGCGAGAGGATGCATCCCGCCGGGCTAGTCGAGTAAAAACACGTGCGAGTGGATGCATCCCGCAGGCTAGTCGAGCAAAAACACGTGCGAGAGGATGCATCCCGCAGGGTAGTCGAGTAAAAACACGTGCGAGAGGATACATCCCGCAGGCTAGTCGTGTAAAAACACGTGCGAGAGGATGCATCCCGCAGGCTAGTCGAGTAAAAACACGTGCGAGAGGATGCATCCCGCAGGCTAGTCGAGTAAAAACACGTGTGAGAGGATGCATCCCGCAGGCTAGTCGAGTAAAAACACGTGCGAGGTTTTGTGGGATGCGCATGCGCAGGTTTTTTGGGATGCGCATGGCAAGTCGAGCAAAAACACGTGCGAGAGGATGCATCCCGCAGGGTAGTCGAGTAAAAACACGTGCGAGAGGATGCATCCCGCAGTCTAGTCGAGTAAAAACACGTGCGAGAGGATGCATCCTGCAGGCTAGTCGAGTAAAAACACGTGCGAGAGGATGCATCCCGCAGGCTAGTCGAGCAAAAACACGTGCGAGAGGATGCATCCCGCAGGCTAGTCGAGCAAAAACACGTGCGAGAGGATGCATCCCGCAGGCTAGTCGAGTAAAAACACGTGCGAGGTTTTGTGGGATGCGCATGCGCAGGTTTTTTGGGATGCGCATGGCTAGTCGAGCAAAAACACGTGCGAGGTTTTGTGGGATGCGCATGCGCAGGTTTTGTGGGATGCGCATGCGCAGGTTTTTTGGGATGCGCATGGCTAGTCGAGCAAAAACACGTGCGAGAGGATGCATCCCGCAGGGTAGTCGAGTAAAAACACGTGCGAGAGGATGCATCCCGCAGGCTAGTCGAGTAAAAACACGTGCGAGAGGATGCATCCCGCAGGCTAGTCGAGTAAAAACACGTGCGAGGTTTTGTGGGATGCGCATGCGCAGGTTTTTTGGGATGCGCATGGCTAGTCGAGCAAAAACACGTGCGAGGTTTTGTGGGATGCGCATGCGCAGGTTTTGTGGGATGCGCATGCGCAGGTTTTTTGGGATGCGCATGGCTAGTCGAGCAAAAACACGTGCGAGAGGATGCATCCCGCAGGGTAGTCGAGTAAAAACACGTGCGAGAGGATGCATCCCGCAGGCTAGTCGAGCAAAAACACGTGCGAGAGGATGCATCCCGCAGGCTAGTCGAGTAAAAACACGTGCGAGGTTTTGTGGGATGCGCATGCGCAGGTTTTTTGGGATGCGCATGCGCAGGTTTTTTGGGATGCGCATGGCTAGTCGAGCAAAAACACGTGCGAGAGGATGCATCCCGCAGGCTAGTCGAGTAATAACACGTGCGAGAGGATGCATCCTGCAGGCTAGTCGAGTAAAAACACGTGCGAGAGGATGCATCCCGCAGGCTAGTCGAGCAAAAACACGTGCGAGAGGATGCATCCCGCAGGCTAGTCGAGCAAAAACACGTGCGAGAGGATGCATCCCGCAGGCTAGTCGAGTAAAAACACGTGCGAGAGGATGCATCCCGCAGGCTAGTCGAGCACAAACACGTGCGAGAGGATGCATCCCGCAGGCTAGTCGAGCAAAAACACGTGCGAGAGGATGCATCCCGCAGGCTAGACGAGCAAAAACACGTGCGAGAGGATGCATCCCGCAGGCTAGTCGAGTAAAAACACGTGCGAGGTTTTGTGGGATGCGCATGCGCAGGTTTTTTGGGATGCGCATGGCTAGTCGAGCAAAAACACGTGAGAGAGGATACATCCCGCAGGGTAGTCGAGTAAAAACACGTGCGAGAGGATGCATCCCGCAGGCTAGCCGAGCAAAAACACGTGCGAGAGGATGCATCCCGCAGGCTAGTCGAGTAAAAACACGTGCGAGGTTTTGTGGGATGCGCATGCGCAGGTTTTTTGGGATGCGCATGCGCAGGTTTTTTGGGATGCGCATGGCTAGTCGAGCAAAAACACGTGCGAGAGGATGCATCCCGCAGGCTAGTCGAGTAAAAACACGTGCGAGAGGATGCATCCTGCAGGCTAGTCGAGTAAAAACACGTGCGAGAGGATGCATCCCGCAGGCTAGTCGAGCAAAAACACGTGCGAGAGGATGCATCCCGCAGGCTAGTCGAGCAAAAACACGTGCGAGAGGATGCATCCCGCAGGCTAGTCGAGTAAAAACACGTGCGAGAGGATGCATCCCGCAGGCTAGTCGAGCACAAACACGTGCGAGAGGATGCATCCCGCAGGCTAGTCGAGCAAAAACACGTGCGGGAGGATGCATCCCGCAGGCTAGTCGAGCAAAAACACGTGCGAGAGGATGCATCCCGCAGGCTAGTCGAGTAAAAACACGTGCGAGAGGATGCATCCCGCAGGCTAGTCGAGCAAAAACACGTGTGAGAGGATGCATCCCGCAGGCTAGTCGAGTAAAAACACGTGCGAGGTTTTGTGGGATGCGCATGCGCAGGTTTTGTGGGATGCGCATGCGCAGGTTTTTTGGGATGCGCATGGCTAGTCGAGCAAAAACACGTGCGAGCGGATGCATCCCGCAGGCTAGTCGAGTAAAAACACGTGCGAGAGGATGCATCCCGCAGGCTAGTCGAGTAAAAACACGTGCGAGAGGATGCATCCCGCAGGCTAGTCGAGTAAAAACACGTGCGAGAGGATGCATCCCGCAGGCTAGTCGAGTAAAAACACGTGCGAGAGGATGCATCCCGCAGGCTAGTCGAGTAAAAACACGTGCGAGGTTTTGTGGGATGCGCATGCGCAGGTTTTGTGGGATGCGCATGCGCAGGTTTTTTGGGATGCGCATGCCTAGTCGAGCAAAAACACGTGCGAGAGGATGCATCCCGCAGGCTAGTCCAGCAAAAACACGTGCGAGAGGATGCATCCCGCAGGCTAGTCGAGTAAAAACACGTGCGAGAGGATGCATCCCGCAGGCTAGTCGAGTAAAAACACGTGCGAGGTTTTGTGGGATGCGCATGCGCAGGTTTTGTGGGATGCGCATGCGCAGGTTTTTTGGGATGCGCATGGCTAGTCGAGCAAAAACACGTGCGAGAGGATGCATCCCGCAGGGTAGTCGAGTAAAAACACGTGCGAGAGGATGCATCCCGCAGGCTAGTCGAGTAAAAACACGTGCGAGAGGATGAATCCCGAAGGCTAGTCGAGTAAAAACACGTGCGAGAGGATGCATCCCGCAGGCTAGTCGAGTAAAAACACGTGCGAGAGGATGCGTCCCGCAGGCTAGTCGAGCAAAAACACGTGCGAGAGGATGCATCCCGCAGGCTAGTCGAGCAAAAACACGTGCGAGAGGATGCATCCCGCAGGCTAGTCGAGCAAAAACACGTGCGGGAGGATGTATCCCGCAGGCTAGTCGAGTAAAAACACGTGCGGGAGGATGCATCCCGCAGGCTAGTCGAGTAAAAACACGTGCGAGAGGATGCATCCCGCAGGCTACTCGAGTAAAAACACGTGCGAGGTTTTGTGGGATGCGCATGCGCAGGTTTTGTGGGATGCGCATGCGCAGGTTTTTTGGGATGCGCATGGCTAGTCGAGCAAAAACACGTGCGAGAGGATGCATCCCGCAGGCTAGTCGAGCAAAAACACGTGCGAGAGGATGCATCCCGCAGGCTAGTCGAGTAAAAACACGTGCGAGGTTTTGTGGGATGCGCATGCGCAGGTTTTGTGGGATGCGCATGCGCAGGTTTTTTGGGATGCGCATGGCTAGTCGAGCAAAAACACGTGCGAGAGGATGCATCCCGCAGGCTAGTCGAGTAAAAACACGTGCGAGGTTTTGTGGGATGCGCATGCGCAGGTTTTGTGGGATGCGCATGCGCAGGTTTTGTGGGATGCGCATGCGCAGGTTTTTTGGGATGCGCATGCGCAGGTTTTTTGGGATGCGCATGCCTAGTCGAGAAAAAGCACGTGCGATAGGATGCATCCCGCAGGCTAGTTGAGTAAAAACACGTGCGAGAGGATGCATCCCGCAGGCTAGTCGAGTAAAAACACGTGCGAGAGGATGCATCCCGCAGGCTAGTCGAGTAAAAACACGTGCGAGAGGATGCATCCCGCAGGCTAGTCGAGCACAAACACGTGCGAGAGGATGCATCCCGCAGGCTAGTCGAGCAAAAACACGTGCGAGAGGATGCAACCCGCAGGCTAGTCGAGTAAAAACACGTGCGAGAGGATGCATCCCGCAGGCTAGTCGAGTAAAAACACGTGCGAGAGGATGCATCCCGCAGGCTAGTCGAGTAAAAACACGTGCAAGAGGATGCATCCCGCAGGCTAGTCGAGTAAAAACACGTGCGAGAGGATGCATCCCGCAGGCTAGTCGAGTAAAAACACGTGCGAGGGTTTGTGGGATGCGCATGCGCAGGTTTTGTGGGATGCGCATGCGCAGGTTTTTTGGGATGCGCATGCGCAGGTTTTTTGGGATGCGCATGCCTAGTCGAGCAAAAACACGTGCGAGAGGATGCATCCCGCAGGCTAGTCGAGTAAAAACACGTGCGAGAGGATGCATCCCGCAGGCTAGTCGAGTAAAAACACGTGCGAGAGGATGCATCACGCAGGCTAGTCGAGTAAAAACACGTGCGAGGTTTTGTGGGATGCGCATGCGCAGGTTTTGTGGGATGCGCATGCGCAGGTTTTTTGGGATGCGCATGCGCAGGTTTTTTGGGATGCGCATGCGCAGGTTTTTGGGATGCGCATGGCTAGTCGAGCAAAAACACGTGCGAGAGGATGCATCCCGCAGGCTAGTCGAGTAAAAACACGTGCGAGAGGATGCATCCTGCAGGCTAGTCGAGTAAAAACACGTGCGAGAGGATGCATCCCGCCGGGCTAGTCGAGTAAAAACACGTGCGAGTGGATGCATCCCGCAGGCTAGTCGAGCAAAAACACGTGCGAGAGGATGCATCCCGCAGGGTAGTCGAGTAAAAACACGTGCGAGAGGATACATCCCGCAGGCTAGTCGTGTAAAAACACGTGCGAGAGGATGCATCCCGCAGGCTATTCGAGTAAAAACACGTGCGAGAGGATGCATCCCGCAGGCTAGTCGAGTAAAAACACGTGTGAGAGGATGCATCCCGCAGGCTAGTCGAGTAAAAACACGTGCGAGGTTTTGTGGGATGCGCATGCGCAGGTTTTTTGGGATGCGCATGGCAAGTCGAGCAAAAACACGTGCGAGAGGATGCATCCCGCAGGGTAGTCGAGTAAAAACACGTGCGAGAGGATGCATCCCGCAGTCTAGTCGAGTAAAAACACGTGCGAGAGGATGCATCCTGCAGGCTAGTCGAGTAAAAACACGTGCGAGAGGATGCATCCCGCAGGCTAGTCGAGCAAAAACACGTGCGAGAGGATGCATCCCGCAGGCTAGTCGAGCAAAAACACGTGCGAGAGGATGCATCCCGCAGGCTAGTCGAGTAAAAACACGTGCGAGGTTTTGTGGGATGCGCATGCGCAGGTTTTTTGGGATGCGCATGGCTAGTCGAGCAAAAACACGTGCGAGGTTTTGTGGGATGCGCATGCGCAGGTTTTGTGGGATGCGCATGCGCAGGTTTTTTGGGATGCGCATGGCTAGTCGAGCAAAAACACGTGCGAGAGGATGCATCCCGCAGGGTAGTCGAGTAAAAACACGTGCGAGAGGATGCATCCCGCAGGCTAGTCGAGTAAAAACACGTGCGAGAGGATGCATCCCGCAGGCTAGTCGAGTAAAAACACGTGCGAGGTTTTGTGGGATGCGCATGCGCAGGTTTTTTGGGATGCGCATGGCTAGTCGAGCAAAAACACGTGCGAGGTTTTGTGGGATGCGCATGCGCAGGTTTTGTGGGATGCGCATGCGCAGGTTTTTTGGGATGCGCATGGCTAGTCGAGCAAAAACACGTGCGAGAGGATGCATCCCGCAGGGTAGTCGAGTAAAAACACGTGCGAGAGGATGCATCCCGCAGGCTAGTCGAGCAAAAACACGTGCGAGAGGATGCATCCCGCAGGCTAGTCGAGTAAAAACACGTGCGAGGTTTTGTGGGATGCGCATGCGCAGGTTTTTTGGGATGCGCATGCGCAGGTTTTTTGGGATGCGCATGGCTAGTCGAGCAAAAACACGTGCGAGAGGATGCATCCCGCAGGCTAGTCGAGTAATAACACGTGCGAGAGGATGCATCCTGCAGGCTAGTCGAGTAAAAACACGTGCGAGAGGATGCATCCCGCAGGCTAGTCGAGCAAAAACACGTGCGAGAGGATGCATCCCGCAGGCTAGTCGAGCAAAAACACGTGCGAGAGGATGCATCCCGCAGGCTAGTCGAGTAAAAACACGTGCGAGAGGATGCATCCCGCAGGCTAGTCGAGCACAAACACGTGCGAGAGGATGCATCCCGCAGGCTAGTCGAGCAAAAACACGTGCGAGAGGATGCATCCCGCAGGCTAGACGAGCAAAAACACGTGCGAGAGGATGCATCCCGCAGGCTAGTCGAGTAAAAACACGTGCGAGGTTTTGTGGGATGCGCATGCGCAGGTTTTTTGGGATGCGCATGGCTAGTCGAGCAAAAACACGTGAGAGAGGATACATCCCGCAGGGTAGTCGAGTAAAAACACGTGCGAGAGGATGCATCCCGCAGGCTAGCCGAGCAAAAACACGTGCGAGAGGATGCATCCCGCAGGCTAGTCGAGTAAAAACACGTGCGAGGTTTTGTGGGATGCGCATGCGCAGGTTTTTTGGGATGCGCATGCGCAGGTTTTTTGGGATGCGCATGGCTAGTCGAGCAAAAACACGTGCGAGAGGATGCATCCCGCAGGCTAGTCGAGTAAAAACACGTGCGAGAGGATGCATCCTGCAGGCTAGTCGAGTAAAAACACGTGCGAGAGGATGCATCCCGCAGGCTAGTCGAGCAAAAACACGTGCGAGAGGATGCATCCCGCAGGCTAGTCGAGCAAAAACACGTGCGAGAGGATGCATCCCGCAGGCTAGTCGAGTAAAAACACGTGCGAGAGGATGCATCCCGCAGGCTAGTCGAGCACAAACACGTGCGAGAGGATGCATCCCGCAGGCTAGTCGAGCAAAAACACGTGCGGGAGGATGCATCCCGCAGGCTAGTCGAGCAAAAACACGTGCGAGAGGATGCATCCCGCAGGCTAGTCGAGTAAAAACACGTGCGAGAGGATGCATCCCGCAGGCTAGTCGAGCAAAAACACGTGTGAGAGGATGCATCCCGCAGGCTAGTCGAGTAAAAACACGTGCGAGGTTTTGTGGGATGCGCATGCGCAGGTTTTGTGGGATGCGCATGCGCAGGTTTTTTGGGATGCGCATGGCTAGTCGAGCAAAAACACGTGCGAGCGGATGCATCCCGCAGGCTAGTCGAGTAAAAACACGTGCGAGAGGATGCATCCCGCAGGCTAGTCGAGTAAAAACACGTGCGAGAGGATGCATCCCGCAGGCTAGTCGAGTAAAAACACGTGCGAGAGGATGCATCCCGCAGGCTAGTCGAGTAAAAACACGTGCGAGAGGATGCATCCCGCAGGCTAGTCGAGTAAAAACACGTGCGAGGTTTTGTGGGATGCGCATGCGCAGGTTTTGTGGGATGCGCATGCGCAGGTTTTTTGGGATGCGCATGCCTAGTCGAGCAAAAACACGTGCGAGAGGATGCATCCCGCAGGCTAGTCCAGCAAAAACACGTGCGAGAGGATGCATCCCGCAGGCTAGTCGAGTAAAAACACGTGCGAGAGGATGCATCCCGCAGGCTAGTCGAGTAAAAACACGTGCGAGAGGATGCATCCTGCAGGCTAGTCGAGTAAAAACACGTGCGAGAGGATGCATCCGCAGGCTAGACGAGTAAAAACACGTGCGAGGTTTTGTGGGATGCGCATGCGCAGGTTTTGTGGGATGCGCATGCGCAGGTTTTTTGGGATGCGCATGGCTAGTCGAGCAAAAACACGTGCGAGAGAATGCATCCCGCAGGGTAGTCGAGTAAAAACACGTGCGGGAGGATGCATCCCGCAGGCTAGTCGAGTAAAAACACGTGCGAGAGGATGCATCCCGCAGGCTAGTCGAGTAAAAACACGTGCGAGGTTTTGTGGGATGCGCATGCGCAGGTTTTTTGGGATGCGCATGGCTAGTCGAGCAAAAACACGTGCGAGAGGATGCATCCCGCAGGGTAGTCGAGTAAAAACACGTGCGAGAGGATGCATCCCGCAGGCTAGTCGTGTAAAAACACGTGCGAGAGGATGCATCCCGCAGGCTAGTCGAGTAAAAACACGTGCGAGAGGATGCATCCCGCAGGCTAGTCGAGTAAAAACACGTGCGAGAGGATGCATCCCGCAGGCTAGTCGAGTAAAAACACGTGCGAGGTTTTGTGGGATGCGCATGCGCAGGTTTTGTGGGATGCGCATGCGCAGGTTTTTTGGGATGCGCATGCGCAGGTGTTTTGGGATGCGCATGCCTAGTCGAGCAAAAACACGTGCGAGAGGATGCATCCCGCAGGCTAGTCCAGCAAAAACACGTGCGAGAGGATGCATCCCGCAGGCTAGTCGAGTAAAAACACGTGCGAGAGGATGCATCCCGCAGGCTAGTCGAGTAAAAACACGTGCGAGAGGATGCATCCTGCAGGCTAGTCGAGTAAAAACACGTGCGAGAGGATGCATCCCGCAGGCTAGTCGAGTAAAAACACGTGCGAGAGGATGCATCCCGCAGGCTAGTCGAGTAAAAACACGTGCGAGGTTTTGTGGGATGCGCATGCGCAGGTTTTGTGGGATGCGCATGCGCAGCTTTTTTGGGATGCGCATGGCTAGTCGAGCAAAAACACGTGCGAGAGGATGCATCCCGCAGGCTAGTCGAGTAAAAACATGTGCGAGGTTTTGTGGGATGCGCATGCGCAGGTTTTTTGGGATGCGCATGGCTAGTCGAGCAAAAACACGTGCGAGAGGATGCATCCCGCAGGGTAGTCGAGTAAAAACACGTGCGAGAGGATGCATCCCGCAGGCTAGTCGAGCAAAAACACGTGCGAGAGGATGCATCCCGCAGGCTAGTCGAGTAAAAACACGTGCGAGGTTTTGTGGGATGCGCATGCGCAGGTTTTGTGGGATGCGCATGCGCAGGTTTTTTGGGATGCGCATGGCTAGTCGAGCAAAAACACGTGAGAGAGGATACATCCCGCAGGGTAGTCGAGTAAAAACACGTGCGAGAGGATGCATCCCGCAGGCTAGCCGAGCAAAAACACGTGCGAGAGGATGCATCCCGCAGGCTAGTCGAGTAAAAACACGTGCGAGGTTTTGTGGGATGCGCATGCGCAGGTTTTTTGGGATGCGCATGCGCAGGTTTTTTGGGATGCGCATGGCTAGTCGAGCAAAAACACGTGCGAGAGGATGCATCCCGCAGGCTAGTCGAGTAAAAACACGTGCGAGAGGATGCATCCTGCAGGCTAGTCGAGTAAAAACACGTGCGAGAGGATGCATCCCGCAGGCTAGTCGAGCAAAAACACGTGCGAGAGGATGCATCCCGCAGGCTAGTCGAGCAAAAACACGTGCGAGAGGATGCATCCCGCAGGCTAGTCGAGTAAAAACACGTGCGAGAGGATGCATCCCGCAGGCTAGTCGAGCACAAACACGTGCGAGAGGATGCATCCCGCAGGCTAGTCGAGCAAAAACACGTGCGGGAGGATGCATCCCGCAGGCTAGTCGAGCAAAAACACGTGCGAGAGGATGCATCCCGCAGGCTAGTCGAGTAAAAACACGTGCGAGAGGATGCATCCCGCAGGCTAGTCGAGCAAAAACACGTGTGAGAGGATGCATCCCGCAGGCTAGTCGAGTAAAAACACGTGCGAGGTTTTGTGGGATGCGCATGCGCAGGTTTTGTGGGATGCGCATGCGCAGGTTTTTTGGGATGCGCATGGCTAGTCGAGCAAAAACACGTGCGAGCGGATGCATCCCGCAGGCTAGTCGAGTAAAAACACGTGCGAGAGGATGCATCCCGCAGGCTAGTCGAGTAAAAACACGTGCGAGAGGATGCATCCCGCAGGCTAGTCGAGTAAAAACACGTGCGAGAGGATGCATCCCGCAGGCTAGTCGAGTAAAAACACGTGCGAGAGGATGCATCCCGCAGGCTAGTCGAGTAAAAACACGTGCGAGGTTTTGTGGGATGCGCATGCGCAGGTTTTGTGGGATGCGCATGCGCAGGTTTTTTGGGATGCGCATGCGCAGGTTTTTTGGGATGCGCATGCCTAGTCGAGCAAAAACACGTGCGAGAGGATGCATCCCGCAGGCTAGTCCAGCAAAAACACGTGCGAGAGGATGCATCCCGCAGGCTAGTCGAGTAAAAACACGTGCGAGAGGATGCATCCCGCAGGCTAGTCGAGTAAAAACACGTGCGAGAGGATGCATCCTGCAGGCTAGTCGAGTAAAAACACGTGCGAGAGGATGCATCCCGCAGGCTAGACGAGTAAAAACACGTGCGAGGTTTTGTGGGATGCGCATGCGCAGGTTTTGTGGGATGCGCATGCGCAGGTTTTTTGGGATGCGCATGGCTAGTCGAGCAAAAACACGTGCGAGAGGATGCATCCCGCAGGGTAGTCGAGTAAAAACACGTGCGAGAGGATGCATCCCGCAGGCTAGTCGAGTAAAAACACGTGCGAGAGGATGCATCCCGCAGGCTAGTCGAGTAAAAACACGTGCGAGGTTTTGTGGGATGCGCATGCGCAGGTTTTTTGGGATGCGCATGGCTAGTCGAGCAAAAACACGTGCGAGAGGATGCATCCCGCAGGGTAGTCGAGTAAAAACACGTGCGAGAGGATGCATCCCGCAGGCTAGTCGTGTAAAAACACGTGCGAGAGGATGCATCCCGCAGGCTAGTCGAGTAAAAACACGTGCGAGAGGATGCATCCCGCAGGCTAGTCGAGTAAAAACACGTGCGAGAGGATGCATCCCGCAGGCTAGTCGAGTAAAAACACGTGCGAGGTTTTGTGGGATGCGCATGCGCAGGTTTTGTGGGATGCGCATGCGCAGGTTTTTTGGGATGCGCATGCGCAGGTGTTTTGGGATGCGCATGCCTAGTCGAGCAAAAACACGTGCGAGAGGATGCATCCCGCAGGCTAGTCCAGCAAAAACACGTGCGAGAGGATGCATCCCGCAGGCTAGTCGAGTAAAAACACGTGCGAGAGGATGCATCCCGCAGGCTAGTCGAGTAAAAACACGTGCGAGAGGATGCATCCTGCAGGCTAGTCGAGTAAAAACACGTGCGAGAGGATGCATCCCGCAGGCTAGTCGAGTAAAAACACGTGCGAGAGGATGCATCCCGCAGGCTAGTCGAGTAAAAACACGTGCGAGGTTTTGTGGGATGCGCATGCGCAGGTTTTGTGGGATGCGCATGCGCAGCTTTTTTGGGATGCGCATGGCTAGTCGAGCAAAAACACGTGCGAGAGGATGCATCCCGCAGGCTAGTCGAGTAAAAACACGTGCGAGAGGATGCATCCCGCAGGCTAGTCGAGTAAAAACACGTGCGAGAGGATGCATCCCGCAGGCTAGTCGAGTAAAAACACGTGCGAGGTTTTGTGGGATGCGCATGCGCAGGTTTTGTGGGATGCGCATGCGCAGGTTTTTTGGGATGCGCATGCGCAGGTGTTTTGGGATGCGCATGCCTAGTCGAGCAAAAACACGTGCGAGAGGATGCATCCCGCAGGCTAGTCCAGCAAAAACACGTGCGAGAGGATGCATCCCGCAGGCTAGTCGAGTAAAAACACGTGCGAGAGGATGCATCCCGCAGGCTAGTCGAGTAAAAACACGTGCGAGAGGATGCATCCTGCAGGCTAGTCGAGTAAAAACACGTGCGAGAGGATGCATCCCGCAGGCTAGTCGAGTAAAAACACGTGCGAGAGGATGCATCCCGCAGGCTAGTCGAGTAAAAACACGTGCGAGGTTTTGTGGGATGCGCATGCGCAGGTTTTGTGGGATGCGCATGCGCAGCTTTTTTGGGATGCGCATGGCTAGTCGAGCAAAAACACGTGCGAGAGGATGCATCCCGCAGGCTAGTCGAGTAAAAACATGTGCGAGGTTTTGTGGGATGCGCATGCGCAGGTTTTTTGGGATGCGCATGGCTAGTCGAGCAAAAACACGTGCGAGAGGATGCATCCCGCAGGGTAGTCGAGTAAAAACACGTGCGAGAGGATGCATCCCGCAGGCTAGTCGTGTAAAAACACGTGCGAGAGGATGCATCCCGCAGGCTAGTCGAGTAAAAACACGTGCGAGAGGATGCATCCCGCAGGCTAGTCGAGTAAAAACACGTGCGAGAGGATGCATCCCGCAGGCTAGTCGAGTAAAAACACGTGCGAGGTTTTGTGGGATGCGCATGCGCAGGTTTTTTGGGATGCGCATGGCAAGTCGAGCAAAAACACGTGCGAGAGGATGCATCCCGCAGGGTAGTCGAGTAAAAACACGTGCGAGAGGATGCATCCCGCAGGCTAGTCGAGTAAAAACACGTGCGAGAGGATGCATCCTGCAGGCTAGTCGAGTAAAAACACGTGCGAGAGGATGCATCCCGCAGGCTAGTCGAGCAAAAACACGTGCGAGAGGATGCATCCCGCAGGCTAGTCGAGCAAAAACACGTGCGAGAGGATGCATCCCGCAGGCTAGTCGAGTAAAAACACGTGCGAGAGGATGCATCCCGCAGGCTAGTCGAGCACAAACACGTGCGAGAGGATGCATCCCGCAGGCTAGTCGAGCAAAAACACGTGCGAGAGGATGCAACCCGCAGGCTAGTCGAGTAAAAACACGTGCGAGAGGATGCATCCCGCAGGCTAGTCGAGTAAAAACACGTGCGAGAGGATGCATCCCGCAGGCTAGTCGAGTAAAAACACGTGCAAGAGGATGCATCCCGCAGGCTAGTCGAGTAAAAACACGTGCGAGAGGATGCATCCCGCAGGCTAGTCGAGTAAAAACACGTGCGAGGGTTTGTGGGATGCGCATGCGCAGGTTTTGTGGGATGCGCATGCGCAGGTTTTTTGGGATGCGCATGCCTAGTCGAGCAAAAACACGTGCGAGAGGATGCATCCCGCAGGCTAGTCGAGTAAAAACACGTGCGAGAGGATGCATCCCGCAGGCTAGTCGAGTAAAAACACGTGCGAGAGGATGCATCACGCAGGCTAGTCGAGTAAAAACACGTGCGAGGTTTTGTGGGATGCGCATGCGCAGGTTTTGTGGGATGCGCATGCGCAGGTTTTTTGGGATGCGCATGCGCAGGTTTTTTGGGATGCGCATGCGCAGGTTTTTTTGGGATGCGCATGGCTAGTCGAGCAAAAACACGTGCGAGAGGATGCATCCCGCAGGCTAGTCGAGTAAAAACACGTGCGAGAGGATGCATCCTGCAGGCTAGTCGAGTAAAAACACGTGCGAGAGGATGCATCCCGCCGGGCTAGTCGAGTAAAAACACGTGTGAGAGGATGCATCCCGCAGGCTAGTCGAGCAAAAACACGTGCGAGAGGATGCATCCCGCAGGGTAGTCGAGTAAAAACACGTGCGAGAGGATGCATCCCGCAGGCTAGTCGTGTAAAAACACGTGCGAGAGGATGCATCCCGCAGGCTAGTCGAGTAAAAACACGTGCGAGAGGATGCATCCCGCAGGCTAGTCGAGTAAAAACACGTGTGAGAGGATGCATCCCGCAGGCTAGTCGAGTAAAAACACGTGCGAGGTTTTGTGGGATGCGCATGCGCAGGTTTTTTGGGATGCGCATGGCAAGTCGAGCAAAAACACGTGCGAGAGGATGCATCCCGCAGGGTAGTCGAGTAAAAACACGTGCGAGAGGATGCATCCCGCAGTCTAGTCGAGTAAAAACACGTGCGAGAGGATGCATCCTGCAGGCTAGTCGAGTAAAAACACGTGCGAGAGGATGCATCCCGCAGGCTAGTCGAGCAAAAACACGTGCGAGAGGATGCATCCCGCAGGCTAGTCGAGCAAAAACACGTGCGAGAGGATGCATCCCGCAGGCTAGTCGAGTAAAAACACGTGCGAGAGGATGCATCCCGCAGGCTAGTCGAGCACAAACACGTGCGAGAGGATGCATCCCGCAGGCTAGTCGAGCAAAAACACGTGCGAGAGGATGCAACCCGCAGGCTAGTCGAGTAAAAACACGTGCGAGAGGATGCATCCCGCAGGCTAGTCGAGTAAAAACACGTGCGAGAGGATGCATCCCGCAGGCTAGTCGAGTAAAAACACGTGCAAGAGGATGCATCCCGCAGGCTAGTCGAGTAAAAACACGTGCGAGAGGATGCATCCCGCAGGCTAGTCGAGTAAAAACACGTGCGAGGGTTTGTGGGATGCGCATGCGCAGGTTTTGTGGGATGCGCATGCGCAGGTTTTTTGGGATGCGCATGCGCAGGTTTTTTGGGATGCGCATGCCTAGTCGAGCAAAAACACGTGCGAGAGGATGCATCCCGCAGGCTAGTCGAGTAAAAACACGTGCGAGAGGATGCATCCCGCAGGCTAGTCGAGTAAAAACACGTGCGAGAGGATGCATCCCGCAGGCTAGTCGAGTAAAAACACGTGCGAGGTTTTGTGGGATGCGCATGCGCAGGTTTTGTGGGATGCGCATGCGCAGGTTTTTTGGGATGCGCATGCGCAGGTTTTTTGGGATGCGCATGCGCAGGTTTTTTGGGATGCGCATGGCTAGTCGAGCAAAAACACGTGCGAGTGGATGCATCCCGCAGGCTAGTCGAGTAAAAACACGTGCGAGAGGATGCATCCTGCAGGCTAGTCGAGTAAAAACACGTGCGAGAGGATGCATCCCGCCGGGCTAGTCGAGTAAAAACACGTGCGAGAGGATGCATCCCGCAGGCTAGTCGAGTAAAAACACGTGCGAGAGGATGCATCCCGCAGGCTAGTCGAGTAAAAACACGTGCGAGGTTTTGTGGGATGCGCATGCGCAGGTTTTGTGGGATGCGCATGCGCAGGTTTTTTGGGATGCGCATGGCTAGTCGAGCAAAAACACGTGCGAGAGGATGCATCCCGCAGGGTAGTCGAGTAAAAACACGTGCGAGAGGATGCATCCCGCAGGCTAGTCGAGTAAAAACACGTGCGAGAGGATGCATCCCGCAGGCTAGTCGAGTAAAAACACGTGCGAGGTTTTGTGGGATGCGCATGCGCAGGTTTTGTGGGATGCGCATGCGCAGGTTTTTTGGGATGCGCATGGCTAGTCGAGCAAAAACACGTGCGAGGTTTTGTGGGATGCGCATGCGCAGGTTTTGTGGGATGCGCATGCGCAGGTTTTTTGGGATGCGCATGGCTAGTCGAGCAAAAACACGTGCGAGAGGATGCATCCCGCAGGGTAGTCGAGTAAAAACACGTGCGAGAGGATGCATCCCGCAGGCTAGTCGAGCAAAAACACGTGCGAGAGGATGCATCCCGCAGGCTAGTCGAGTAAAAACACGTGCGAGGTTTTGTGGGATGCGCATGCGCAGGTTTTGTGGGATGCGCATGCGCAGGTTTTTTGGGATGCGCATGGCTAGTCGAGCAAAAAACACGTGCGAGAGGATGCATCCCGCAGGCTAGTCGAGTAATAACACGTGCGAGAGGATGCATCCTGCAGGCTAGTCGAGTAAAAACACGTGCGAGAGGATGCATCCCGCAGGCTAGTCGAGCAAAAACACGTGCGAGAGGATGCATCCCGCAGGCTAGTCGAGCAAAAACACGTGCGAGAGGATGCATCCCGCAGGCTAGTCGAGTAAAAACACGTGCGAGAGGATGCATCCCGCAGGCTAGTCGAGCACAAACACGTGCGAGAGGATGCATCCCGCAGGCTAGTCGAGCAAAAACACGTGCGAGAGGATGCATCCCGCAGGCTAGTCGAGCAAAAAACACGTGCGAGAGGATGCATCCCGCAGGCTAGTCGAGTAAAAACACGTGCGAGGTTTTGTGGGATGCGCATGCGCAGGTTTTGTGGGATGCGCATGCGCAGGTTTTTTGGGATGCGCATGCGCAGGTTTTTTGGGATGCGCATGCCTAGTCGAGCAAAAACACGTGCGAGAGGATGCATCCCGCAGGCTAGTCCAGCAAAAACACGTGCGAGAGGATGCATCCCGCAGGCTAGTCGAGTAAAAACACGTGCGAGAGGATGCATCCCGCAGGCTAGTCGAGTAAAAACACGTGCGAGGTTTTGTGGGATGCGCATGCGCAGGTTTTTTGGGATGCGCATGGCTAGTCGAGCAAAAACACGTGCGAGAGGATGCATCCCGCAGGCTAGTCGAGCAAAAACACGTGCGAGAGGATGCATCCCGCAGGCTAGTCGAGTAAAAACACGTACGGGGTTTTGTGGGATGCGCATGCGCAGGTTTTGTGGGATGCGTATGCGCAGGTTTTTTGGGATGCGCATGGCTAGTCGAGCAAAAACACGTGCGAGAGGATGCATCCCGCAGGCTAGTCGAGCAAAAACACGTGCGAGAGGATGCATCCCGCAGGCTAGTCGAGTAAAAACACGTGCGAGGTTTTGTGGGATGCGCATGCGCAGGTTTTGTGGGAGGCGCATGCGCAGGTTTTTGGGATGCGCTTGCGCAGGTTTTTTGGGATGCGCATGGCTAGTCGAGGAAAAACACGTGCGAGTGGATGCATCCCGCAGGCTAGTCGAGTAAAAACACGTGCGAGGTTTTGTGGGATGCGCATGCGCAGGTTTTTTGGGATGCGCATGCCTAGTCGAGCAAAAACACGTGCGAGAGGATGCATCCCGCAGGCTAGTCTAGCAAAAACACGTGCGAAAGGATGCATCCCGCAGGCTAGTCGAGTAAAATCACGTGCGAGAGGATGCATCCCGCAGGCTAGTCGAGTAAAAACACGTGCGAGAGGATGCATCCCGCAGGCTAGTCGGGTAAAAACACGTGCGAGGTTTTGTGGGATGCGCATGCGCAGGTTTTGTGGGATGCGCATGCGCAGGTTTGTTGGGATGCGCATGCGCAGGTTTTTTGGGATGCGCATGGCTAGTCGAGCAAAAACACGTGCGAGAGGATGCATCCCGCAGGCTAGTCGAGTAATAACACGTGCGAGAGGATGCATCCTGCAGGCTAGTCGAGTAAAAACACGTGCGAGAGGATGCATCCCGCAGGCTAGTCGAGTAAAACACGTGCGAGGTTTTGTGGGATGCGCATGCGCAGGTTTTGTGGGATGCGCATGCGCAGGTTTTTTGGGATGCGCATGGCTAGTCGAGCAAAAACACGTGCGAGAGGATGCATCCCGCAGGGTAGTCGAGTAAAAACACGTGCGAGAGGATGCATCCCGAGGGCTAGTCGAGTAAAAACACGTGCGAGAGGATGCATCCCGCAGGCTAGTCGAGTAAAAACACGTGCGAGAGGATGCGTCCCGCAGGCTAGTCGAGCAAAAACACGTGCGAGAGGATGCATCCCGCAGGCTAGTCGAGCAAAACACGTGCGAGAGGATGCATCCCGCAGGCTAGTCGAGCAAAAACACGTGCGAGAGGATGTATCCCGCAGGCTAGTCGAGTAAAAACACGTGCGGGAGGATGCATCCCGCAGGCTAGTCGAGTAAAAACACGTGCGAGAGGATGCATCCCGCAGGCTAGTCGAGCAAAAACACGTGCGAGAGGATGCATCCCGCAGGCTAGTCTAGCAAAACACGTGCGAAAGGATGCATCCCGCAGGCTAGTCGAGTAAAAACACGTGCGAGAGGATGCATCCCGCAGGCTAGTCGAGTAAAAACACGTGCGAGAGGATTCATCCCGCAGGCTAGTCGAGTAAAAACACGTGCGAGGTTTTGTGGGATGCGCATGCGCAGGTTTTGTGGATGCGCATGCGCAGGTTTTTTGGGATGCGCATGGCTAGTCGAGCAAAAACACGTGCGAGAGGATGCATCCCGCAGGGTAGTCGAGTAAAAACACGTGCGAGAGGATGCATCCGCAGGCTAGTCGAGTAAAAACACGTGCGAGAGGATGCATCCCGCAGGCTAGTCGAGTAAAAACACGTGCGAGAGGATGCGTCCCGCAAGCTAGTCGAGCAAAAACACGTGCGAGAGGATGCATCCCGCAGGCTAGTCGAGCAAAAACACGTGCGAGAGGATGCATCCCGCAGGCTAGTCGAGCAAAAACACGTGCGAGAGGATGTATCCCGCAGGCTAGTCGAGTAAAAACACGTGCGGGAGGATGCATCCCGCAGGCTAGTCGAGTAAAAACACGTGCGAGAGGATGCATCCCGCAGGCTAGTCGAGTAAAAACACGTGCGAGGTTTTGTGGGATGCGCATGCGCAGGTTTTGTGGGATGCGCATGCGCAGGTTTTTTGGGATGCTCATGCGCAGGTTTTTTGGGATGCGCATGCCTAGTCGAGCAAAAACACGTGCGAGAGGATGCATCCCGCAGGCTAGCCGAGTAAAAACACGTGCGAGAGGATGCATCCCGCAGGCTAGTCGAGTAAAAACACGTGCGAGAGGATGCATCCCGCAGGCTAGTCGAGTAAAAACACGTGCGAGAGGATGCATCCTGCAGGCTAGTCGAGTAAAAACACGTGCGAGAGGATGCATCCCGCAGGCTAGTCGAGTAAAAACACGTGCGAGGTTTTGTGGGATGCGCATGCGCAGGTTTTGTGGGATGCGCATGCGCAGGTTTTTTGGGATGCGCATGGCAAGTCGAGCAAAAACACGTGCGAGAGGATGCATCCGCAGGGTAGTCGTGTAAAAACACGTGCGAGAGGATGCATCCCGCAGGCTAGTCGAGTAAAAACACGTGCGAGAGGATGCATCCCGCAGGCTAGTCGAGTAAAAACACGTGCGAGGTTTTGTGGGATGCGCATGCGCAGGTTTTGTGGGATGCGCATGCGCAGGTTTTTTGGGATGCGCATGGCTAGTCGAGCAAAAACACGTGCGAGAGGATGCATCCCGCAGGGTAGTCGAGTAAAAACACGTGCGAGAGGATGCATCCCGCAGGCTAGTCGTGTAAAAAACACGTGCGAGAGGATGCATCCCGCAGGCTAGTCGAGTAAAAACACGTGCGAGAGGATGCATCCCGCAGGCTAGTCGAGTAAAAACACGTGCGAGAGGATGCATCCCGCAGGCTAGTCGAGTAAAAACACGTGCGAGGTTTTGTGGGATGCGCATGCGCAGGTTTTTTGGGATGCGCATGGCAAGTCGAGCAAAAACACGTGCGAGGTTTTGTGGGATGCGCATGCGCAGGTTTTGTGGGATGCGCATGCGCAGGTTTTTTGGGATGCGCATGGCTAGTCGAGCAAAAACACGTGCGAGAGGATGCATCCGCAGGGTAGTCGAGTAAAAACACGTGCGAGAGGATGCATCCCGCAGGCTAGTCGAGCAAAAACACGTGCGAGAGGATGCATCCCGCAGGCTAGTCGAGTAAAAACACGTGCGAGGTTTTGTGGGATGCGCATGCGCAGGTTTTGTGGGATGCGCATGCGCAGGTTTTTTGGGATGCGCATGGCTAGTCGAGCAAAAACACGTGCGAGAGGATGCATCCCGCAGGCTAGTCGAGTAATAACACGTGCGAGAGGATGCATCCTGCAGGCTAGTCGAGTAAAAACACGTGCGAGAGGATGCATCCCGCAGGCTAGTCGAGCAAAAACACGTGCGAGAGGATGCATCCCGCAGGCTAGTCGAGCAAAAACACGTGCGAGAGGATGCATCCCGCAGGCTAGTCGAGTAAAAACACGTGCGAGAGGATGCATCCCGCAGGCTAGTCGAGCACAAACACGTGCGAGAGGATGCATCCCGCAGGCTAGTCGAGCAAAAACACGTGCGAGAGGATGCATCCCGCAGGCTAGTCGAGCAAAAACACGTGCGAGAGGATGCATCCCGCAGGCTAGTCGAGTAAAAACACGTGCGAGGTTTTGTGGGATGCGCATGCGCAGGTTTTGTGGGATGCGCATGCGCAGGTTTTTTGGGATGCGCATGCGCAGGTTTTTTGGGATGCGCATGCCTAGTCGAGCAAAAACACGTGCGAGAGGATGCATCCCGCAGGCTAGTCCAGCAAAAACACGTGCGAGAGGATGCATCCCGCAGGCTAGTCGAGTAAAAACACGTGCGAGAGGATGCATCCCGCAGGCTAGTCGAGTAAAAACACGTGCGAGGTTTTGTGGGATGCGCATGCGCAGGTTTTGTGGGATGCGCATGCGCAGGTTTTTTGGGATGCGCATGGCTAGTCGAGCAAAAACACGTGCGAGAGGATGCATCCCGCAGGCTAGTCGAGCAAAAACACGTGCGAGAGGATGCATCCCGCAGGCTAGTCGAGTAAAAACACGTACGGGGTTTTGTGGGATGCGCATGCGCAGGTTTTGTGGGATGCGTATGCGCAGGTTTTTTGGGATGCGCATGGCTAGTCGAGCAAAAACACGTGCGAGAGGATGCATCTCGCAGGCTAGTCGAGCAAAAACACGTGCGAGAGGATGCATCCCGCAGGCTAGTCGAGTAAAAACACGTGCGAGGTTTTGTGGGATGCGCATGCGCAGGTTTTGTGGGAGGCGCATGCGCAGGTTTTTTGGGATGCGCTTGCGCAGGTTTTTTGGGATGCGCATGGCTAGTCGAGGAAAAACACGTGCGAGTGGATGCATCCCGCAGGCTAGTCGAGTAAAAACACGTGCGAGGTTTTGTGGGATGCGCATGCGCAGGTTTTTTGGGATGCGCATGCCTAGTCGAGCAAAAACACGTGCGAGAGGATGCATCCCGCAGGCTAGTCTAGCAAAAACACGTGCGAAAGGATGCATCCCGCAGGCTAGTCGAGTAAAATCACGTGCGAGAGGATGCATCCCGCAGGCTAGTCGAGTAAAAACACGTGCGAGAGGATGCATCCCGCAGGCTAGTCGGGTAAAAACACGTGCGAGGTTTTGTGGGATGCGCATGCGCAGGTTTTGTGGGATGCGCATGCGCAGGTTTGTTGGGATGCGCATGCGCAGGTTTTTTGGGATGCGCATGGCTAGTCGAGCAAAAACACGTGCGAGAGGATGCATCCCGCAGGCTAGTCGAGTAAAAACACGTGCGAGAGGATGCATCCTGCAGGCTAGTCGAGTAAAAACACGTGCGAGAGGATGCATCCCGCAGGCTAGTCGAGTAAAAACACGTGCGAGGTTTTGTGGGATGCGCATGCGCAGGTTTTGTGGGATGCGCATGCGCAGGTTTTTTGGGATGCGCATGGCTAGTCGAGCAAAAACACGTGCGAGAGGATGCATCCCGCAGGGTAGTCGAGTAAAAACACGTGCGAGAGGATGCATCCCGCAGGCTAGTCGAGTAAAAACACGTGCGAGAGGATGCATCCCGCAGGCTAGTCGAGTAAAAACACGTGCGAGAGGATGCGTCCCGCAGGCTAGTCGAGCAAAAACACGTGCGAGAGGATGCATCCCGCAGGCTAGTCGAGCAAAAACACGTGCGAGAGGATGCATCCCGCAGGCTAGTCGAGCAAAAACACGTGCGAGAGGATGTATCCCGCAGGCTAGTCGAGTAAAAACACGTGCGGGAGGATGCATCCCGCAGGCTAGTCGAGTAAAAACACGTGCGAGAGGATGCATCCCGCAGGCTAGTCGAGCAAAAACACGTGCGAGAGGATGCATCCCGCAGGCTAGTCTAGCAAAAACACGTGCGAAAGGATGCATCCCGCAGGCTAGTCGAGTAAAAAACACGTGCGAGAGGATGCATCCCGCAGGCTAGTCGAGTAAAAACACGTGCGAGAGGATTCATCCCGCAGGCTAGTCGAGTAAAAACACGTGCGAGGTTTTGTGGGATGCGCATGCGCAGGTTTTGTGGGATGCGCATGCGCAGGTTTTTTGGGATGCGCATGGCTAGTCGAGCAAAAACACGTGCGAGAGGATGCATCCCGCAGGGTAGTCGAGTAAAAACACGTGCGAGAGGATGCATCCCGCAGGCTAGTCGAGTAAAAACACGTGCGAGAGGATGCATCCCGCAGGCTAGTCGAGTAAAAACACGTGCGAGAGGATGCGTCCCGCAAGCTAGTCGAGCAAAAACACGTGCGAGAGGATGCATCCCGCAGGCTAGTCGAGCAAAAACACGTGCGAGAGGATGCATCCCGCAGGCTAGTCGAGCAAAAACACGTGCGAGAGGATGTATCCCGCAGGCTAGTCGAGTAAAAACACGTGCGGGAGGATGCATCCCGCAGGCTAGTCGAGTAAAAACACGTGCGAGAGGATGCATCCCGCAGGCTAGTCGAGTAAAAACACGTGCGAGGTTTTGTGGGATGCGCATGCGCAGGTTTTGTGGGATGCGCATGCGCAGGTTTTTTGGGATGCTCATGCGCAGGTTTTTTGGGATGCGCATGCCTAGTCGAGCAAAAACACGTGCGAGAGGATGCATCCCGCAGGCTAGCCGAGTAAAAACACGTGCGAGAGGATGCATCCCGCAGGCTAGT
Source organism: Lasioglossum baleicum (assembly GCF_051020765.1). NCBI lineage: Eukaryota > Metazoa > Arthropoda > Insecta > Hymenoptera > Halictidae > Lasioglossum > Lasioglossum baleicum. Next base: position 50,124 of record NW_027469403.1, on the reverse strand, counting down.
CGAGTAAAAACACGTGCGAGAGGATGCATCCCGCAGGCTAGTCGAGTAAAAACACGTGCGAGAGGATGCATCCTGCAGGCTAGTCGAGTAAAAACACGTGCGAGAGGATGCATCCCGCAGGCTAGTCGAGTAAAAACACGTGCGAGGTTTTGTGGGATGCGCATGCGCAGGTTTTGTGGGATGCGCATGCGCAGGTTTTTTGGGATGCGCATGGCAAGTCGAGCAAAAACACGTGCGAGAGGATGCATCCCGCAGGGTAGTCGTGTAAAAACACGTGCGAGAGGATGCATCCCGCAGGCTAGTCGAGTAAAAACACGTGCGAGAGGATGCATCCCGCAGGCTAGTCGAGTAAAAACACGTGCGAGGTTTTGTGGGATGCGCATGCGCAGGTTTTTTGGGATGCCCATGGCTAGTCGAGCAAAAACACGTGCGAGAGGATGCATCCCGCAGGGTAGTCGAGTAAAAACACGTGCGAGAGGATGCATCCCGCAGGCTAGTCGAGTAAAAACACGTGCGAGAGGATGCATCCTGCAGGCTAGTCGAGTAAAAACACGTGCGAGAGGATGCATCCCGCAGGCTAGTCGAGCAAAAACACGTGCGAGAGGATGCATCCCGCAGGCTAGTCGAGCAAAAACACGTGCGAGAGGATGCATCCCGCAGGCTAGTCGAGCAAAAACACGTGCGAGAGGATGCATCCCGCAGGCTAGTCGAGTAAAAACACGTGCGAGGTTTTGTGGGATGCGCATGCGCAGGTTTTTTGGGATGCGCATGGCTAGTCGAGCAAAAACACGTGCGAGAGGATGCATCCCGCAGGGTAGTCGAGTAAAAACACGTGCGAGAGGATGCATCCCGCAGGCTAGTCGAGTAAAAACACGTGCGAGAGGATGCATCCCGCAGGCTAGTCGAGTAAAAACACGTGCGAGAGGATGCGTCCCGCAGGCTAGTCGAGCAAAAACACGTGCGAGAGGATGCATCCCGCAGGCTAGTCGAGCAAAAACACGTGCGAGAGGATGCATCCCGCAGGCTAGTCGAGCAAAAACACGTGCGAGAGGATGTATCCCGCAGGCTAGTCGAGTAAAAACACGTGCGGGAGGATGCATCCCGCAGGCTAGTCGAGTAAAAACACGTGCGAGAGGATGCATCCCGCAGGCTAGTCGAGCAAAAACACGTGCGAGAGGATGCATCCCGCAGGCTAGTCTAGCAAAAACACGTGCGAAAGGATGCATCCCGCAGGCTAGTCGAGTAAAAACACGTGCGAGAGGATGCATCCCACAGGCTAGTCGAGTAAAAACACGTGCGAGAGGATGCATCCCGCAGGCTAGTCGAGTAAAAACACGTGCGAGGTTTTGTGGGATGCGCATGCGCAGGTTTTTTGGGATGCGCATGCCTAGTCGAGCAAAAACACGTGCGAGAGGATGCATCCCGCAGGCTAGTCGAGTAAAAACACGTGCGAGAGGATGCATCCTGCAGGCTAGTCGAGTAAAAACACGTGCGAGAGGATGCATCCCGCAGGCTAGTCGAGCAAAAACACGTGCGAGAGGATGCATCCCGCAGGCTAGTCGAGCAAAAACACGTGCGAGAGGATGCATCCCGCAGGCTAGTAGAGCAAAAACACGTGCGAGAGGATGCATCCCGCAGGCTAGTCGAGTAAAAACACGTGCGAGGTTTTGTGGGATGCGCATGCGCAGGTTTTTTGGGATGCGCATGGCTAGTCGAGCAAAAACACGTGCGAGAGGATGCATCCCGCAGGGTAGTCGAGTAAAAACACGTGCGAGAGGATGCATCCCGCAGGCTAGTCGAGTAAAAACACGTGCGAGAGGATGCATCCCGCAGGCTAGTCGAGTAAAAACACGTGCGAGAGGATGCGTCCCGCAGGCTAGTCGAGCAAAAACACGTGCGAGAGGATGCATCCCGCAGGCTAGTCGAGCAAAAACACGTGCGAGAGGATGCATCCCGCAGGCTAGTCGAGCAAAAACACGTGCGAGAGGATGTATCCCGCAGGCTAGTCGAGTAAAAACACGTGCGGGAGGATGCATCCCGCAGGCTAGTCGAGTAAAAACACGTGCGAGAGGATGCATCCCGCAGGCTAGTCGAGCAAAAACACGTGCGAGAGGATGCATCCCGCAGGCTAGTCTAGCAAAAACACGTGCGAAAGGATGCATCCCGCAGGCTAGTCGAGTAAAAACACGTGCGAGAGGATGCATCCCACAGGCTAGTCGAGTAAAAACACGTGCGAGAGGATGCATCCCGCAGGCTAGTCGAGTAAAAACACGTGCGAGGTTTTGTGGGATGCGCATGCGCAGGTTTTTTGGGATGCGCATGCCTAGTCGAGCAAAAACACGTGCGAGAGGATGCATCCCGCAGGCTAGTCTAGCAAAAACACGTGCGAAAGGATGCATCCCGCAGGCTAGTCGAGTAAAATCACGTGCGAGAGGATGCATCCCGCAGGCTAGTCGAGTAAAAACACGTGCGAGAGGATGCATCCCGCAGGCTAGTCGGGTAAAAACACGTGCGAGGTTTTGTGGGATGCGCATGCGCAGGTTTTGTGGGATGCGCATGCGCAGGTTTGTTGGGATGCGCATGCGCAGGTTTTTTGGGATGCGCATGGCTAGTCGAGCAAAAACACGTGCGAGAGGATGCATCCCGCAGGCTAGTCGAGTAAAAACACGTGCGAGAGGATGCATCCTGCAGGCTAGTCGAGTAAAAACACGTGCGAGAGGATGCATCCCGCAGGCTAGTCGAGTAAAAACACGTGCGAGGTTTTGTGGGATGCGCATGCGCAGGTTTTGTGGGATGCGCATGCGCAGGTTTTTTGGGATGCGCATGGCTAGTCGAGCAAAAACACGTGCGAGAGGATGCATCCCGCAGGGTAGTCGAGTAAAAACACGTGCGAGAGGATGCATCCCGAGGGCTAGTCGAGTAAAAACACGTGCGAGAGGATGCATCCCGCAGGCTAGTCGAGTAAAAACACGTGCGAGAGGATGCGTCCCGCAGGCTAGTCGAGCAAAAACACGTGCGAGAGGATGCATCCCGCAGGCTAGTCGAGCAAAAACACGTGCGAGAGGATGCATCCCGCAGGCTAGTCGAGCAAAAACACGTGCGAGAGGATGTATCCCGCAGGCTAGTCGAGTAAAAACACGTGCGGGAGGATGCATCCCGCAGGCTAGTCGAGTAAAAACACGTGCGAGAGGATGCATCCCGCAGGCTAGTCGAGCAAAAACACGTGCGAGAGGATGCATCCCGCAGGCTAGTCTAGCAAAAACACGTGCGAAAGGATGCATCCCGCAGGCTAGTCGAGTAAAAACACGTGCGAGAGGATGCATCCCGCAGGCTAGTCGAGTAAAAACACGTGCGAGAGGATTCATCCCGCAGGCTAGTCGAGTAAAAACACGTGCGAGGTTTTGTGGGATGCGCATGCGCAGGTTTTGTGGGATGCGCATGCGCAGGTTTTTTGGGATGCGCATGGCTAGTCGAGCAAAAACACGTGCGAGAGGATGCATCCCGCAGGGTAGTCGAGTAAAAACACGTGCGAGAGGATGCATCCCGCAGGCTAGTCGAGTAAAAACACGTGCGAGAGGATGCATCCCGCAGGCTAGTCGAGTAAAAACACGTGCGAGAGGATGCGTCCCGCAAGCTAGTCGAGCAAAAACACGTGCGAGAGGATGCATCCCGCAGGCTAGTCGAGCAAAAACACGTGCGAGAGGATGCATCCCGCAGGCTAGTCGAGCAAAAACACGTGCGAGAGGATGTATCCCGCAGGCTAGTCGAGTAAAAACACGTGCGGGAGGATGCATCCCGCAGGCTAGTCGAGTAAAAACACGTGCGAGAGGATGCATCCCGCAGGCTAGTCGAGTAAAAACACGTGCGAGGTTTTGTGGGATGCGCATGCGCAGGTTTTGTGGGATGCGCATGCGCAGGTTTTTTGGGATGCTCATGCGCAGGTTTTTTGGGATGCGCATGCCTAGTCGAGCAAAAACACGTGCGAGAGGATGCATCCCGCAGGCTAGCCGAGTAAAAACACGTGCGAGAGGATGCATCCCGCAGGCTAGTCGAGTAAAAACACGTGCGAGAGGATGCATCCCGCAGGCTAGTCGAGTAAAAACACGTGCGAGAGGATGCATCCTGCAGGCTAGTCGAGTAAAAACACGTGCGAGAGGATGCATCCCGCAGGCTAGTCGAGTAAAAACACGTGCGAGGTTTTGTGGGATGCGCATGCGCAGGTTTTGTGGGATGCGCATGCGCAGGTTTTTTGGGATGCGCATGGCAAGTCGAGCAAAAACACGTGCGAGAGGATGCATCCCGCAGGGTAGTCGTGTAAAAACACGTGCGAGAGGATGCATCCCGCAGGCTAGTCGAGTAAAAACACGTGCGAGAGGATGCATCCCGCAGGCTAGTCGAGTAAAAACACGTGCGAGGTTTTGTGGGATGCGCATGCGCAGGTTTTGTGGGATGCGCATGCGCAGGTTTTTTGGGATGCGCATGGCTAGTCGAGCAAAAACACGTGCGAGAGGATGCATCCCGCAGGGTAGTCGAGTAAAAACACGTGCGAGAGGATGCATCCCGCAGGCTAGTCGTGTAAAAACACGTGCGAGAGGATGCATCCCGCAGGCTAGTCGAGTAAAAACACGTGCGAGAGGATGCATCCCGCAGGCTAGTCGAGTAAAAACACGTGCGAGAGGATGCATCCCGCAGGCTAGTCGAGTAAAAACACGTGCGAGGTTTTGTGGGATGCGCATGCGCAGGTTTTTTGGGATGCGCATGGCAAGTCGAGCAAAAACACGTGCGAGGTTTTGTGGGATGCGCATGCGCAGGTTTTGTGGGATGCGCATGCGCAGGTTTTTTGGGATGCGCATGGCTAGTCGAGCAAAAACACGTGCGAGAGGATGCATCCCGCAGGGTAGTCGAGTAAAAACACGTGCGAGAGGATGCATCCCGCAGGCTAGTCGAGCAAAAACACGTGCGAGAGGATGCATCCCGCAGGCTAGTCGAGTAAAAACACGTGCGAGGTTTTGTGGGATGCGCATGCGCAGGTTTTGTGGGATGCGCATGCGCAGGTTTTTTGGGATGCGCATGGCTAGTCGAGCAAAAACACGTGCGAGAGGATGCATCCCGCAGGCTAGTCTAGCAAAAACACGTGCGAAAGGATGCATCCCGCAGGCTAGTCGAGTAAAATCACGTGCGAGAGGATGCATCCCGCAGGCTAGTCGAGTAAAAACACGTGCGAGAGGATGCATCCCGCAGGCTAGTCGGGTAAAAACACGTGCGAGGTTTTGTGGGATGCGCATGCGCAGGTTTTGTGGGATGCGCATGCGCAGGTTTGTTGGGATGCGCATGCGCAGGTTTTTTGGGATGCGCATGGCTAGTCGAGCAAAAACACGTGCGAGAGGATGCATCCCGCAGGCTAGTCGAGTAAAAACACGTGCGAGAGGATGCATCCTGCAGGCTAGTCGAGTAAAAACACGTGCGAGAGGATGCATCCCGCAGGCTAGTCGAGTAAAAACACGTGCGAGGTTTTGTGGGATGCGCATGCGCAGGTTTTGTGGGATGCGCATGCGCAGGTTTTTTGGGATGCGCATGGCTAGTCGAGCAAAAACACGTGCGAGAGGATGCATCCCGCAGGGTAGTCGAGTAAAAACACGTGCGAGAGGATGCATCCCGAGGGCTAGTCGAGTAAAAACACGTGCGAGAGGATGCATCCCGCAGGCTAGTCGAGTAAAAACACGTGCGAGAGGATGCGTCCCGCAGGCTAGTCGAGCAAAAACACGTGCGAGAGGATGCATCCCGCAGGCTAGTCGAGCAAAAACACGTGCGAGAGGATGCATCCCGCAGGCTAGTCGAGCAAAAACACGTGCGAGAGGATGTATCCCGCAGGCTAGTCGAGTAAAAACACGTGCGGGAGGATGCATCCCGCAGGCTAGTCGAGTAAAAACACGTGCGAGAGGATGCATCCCGCAGGCTAGTCGAGCAAAAACACGTGCGAGAGGATGCATCCCGCAGGCTAGTCTAGCAAAAACACGTGCGAAAGGATGCATCCCGCAGGCTAGTCGAGTAAAAACACGTGCGAGAGGATGCATCCCGCAGGCTAGTCGAGCAAAAACACGTGCGAGAGGATGCATCCCGCAGGCTAGTCGAGCAAAAACACGTGCGAGAGGATGCATCCCGCAGGCTAGTCGAGCAAAAACACGTGCGAGAGGATGTATCCCGCAGGCTAGTCGAGTAAAAACACGTGCGGGAGGATGCATCCCGCAGGCTAGTCGAGTAAAAACACGTGCGAGAGGATGCATCCCGCAGGCTAGTCGAGCAAAAACACGTGCGAGAGGATGCATCCCGCAGGCTAGTCTAGCAAAAACACGTGCGAAAGGATGCATCCCGCAGGCTAGTCGAGTAAAAACACGTGCGAGAGGATGCATCCCACAGGCTAGTCGAGTAAAAACACGTGCGAGAGGATGCATCCCGCAGGCTAGTCGAGTAAAAACACGTGCGAGGTTTTGTGGGATGCGCATGCGCAGGTTTTTTGGGATGCGCATGCCTAGTCGAGCAAAAACACGTGCGAGAGGATGCATCCCGCAGGCTAGTCTAGCAAAAACACGTGCGAAAGGATGCATCCCGCAGGCTAGTCGAGTAAAATCACGTGCGAGAGGATGCATCCCGCAGGCTAGTCGAGTAAAAACACGTGCGAGAGGATGCATCCCGCAGGCTAGTCGGGTAAAAACACGTGCGAGGTTTTGTGGGATGCGCATGCGCAGGTTTTGTGGGATGCGCATGCGCAGGTTTGTTGGGATGCGCATGCGCAGGTTTTTTGGGATGCGCATGGCTAGTCGAGCAAAAACACGTGCGAGAGGATGCATCCCGCAGGCTAGTCGAGTAAAAACACGTGCGAGAGGATGCATCCTGCAGGCTAGTCGAGTAAAAACACGTGCGAGAGGATGCATCCCGCAGGCTAGTCGAGTAAAAACACGTGCGAGGTTTTGTGGGATGCGCATGCGCAGGTTTTGTGGGATGCGCATGCGCAGGTTTTTTGGGATGCGCATGGCTAGTCGAGCAAAAACACGTGCGAGAGGATGCATCCCGCAGGGTAGTCGAGTAAAAACACGTGCGAGAGGATGCATCCCGAGGGCTAGTCGAGTAAAAACACGTGCGAGAGGATGCATCCCGCAGGCTAGTCGAGTAAAAACACGTGCGAGAGGATGCGTCCCGCAGGCTAGTCGAGCAAAAACACGTGCGAGAGGATGCATCCCGCAGGCTAGTCGAGCAAAAACACGTGCGAGAGGATGCATCCCGCAGGCTAGTCGAGCAAAAACACGTGCGAGAGGATGTATCCCGCAGGCTAGTCGAGTAAAAACACGTGCGGGAGGATGCATCCCGCAGGCTAGTCGAGTAAAAACACGTGCGAGAGGATGCATCCCGCAGGCTAGTCGAGCAAAAACACGTGCGAGAGGATGCATCCCGCAGGCTAGTCTAGCAAAAACACGTGCGAAAGGATGCATCCCGCAGGCTAGTCGAGTAAAAACACGTGCGAGAGGATGCATCCCGCAGGCTAGTCGAGTAAAAACACGTGCGAGAGGATTCATCCCGCAGGCTAGTCGAGTAAAAACACGTGCGAGGTTTTGTGGGATGCGCATGCGCAGGTTTTGTGGGATGCGCATGCGCAGGTTTTTTGGGATGCGCATGGCTAGTCGAGCAAAAACACGTGCGAGAGGATGCATCCCGCAGGGTAGTCGAGTAAAAACACGTGCGAGAGGATGCATCCCGCAGGCTAGTCGAGTAAAAACACGTGCGAGAGGATGCATCCCGCAGGCTAGTCGAGTAAAAACACGTGCGAGAGGATGCGTCCCGCAAGCTAGTCGAGCAAAAACACGTGCGAGAGGATGCATCCCGCAGGCTAGTCGAGCAAAAACACGTGCGAGAGGATGCATCCCGCAGGCTAGTCGAGCAAAAACACGTGCGAGAGGATGTATCCCGCAGGCTAGTCGAGTAAAAACACGTGCGGGAGGATGCATCCCGCAGGCTAGTCGAGTAAAAACACGTGCGAGAGGATGCATCCCGCAGGCTAGTCGAGTAAAAACACGTGCGAGGTTTTGTGGGATGCGCATGCGCAGGTTTTGTGGATGCGCATGCGCAGGTTTTTTGGGATGCTCATGCGCAGGTTTTTTGGGATGCGCATGCCTAGTCGAGCAAAAACACGTGCGAGAGGATGCATCCCGCAGGCTAGCCGAGTAAAAACACGTGCGAGAGGATGCATCCCGCAGGCTAGTCGAGTAAAAACACGTGCGAGAGGATGCATCCCGCAGGCTAGTCGAGTAAAAACACGTGCGAGAGGATGCATCCTGCAGGCTAGTCGAGTAAAAACACGTGCGAGAGGATGCATCCCGCAGGCTAGTCGAGTAAAAACACGTGCGAGGTTTTGTGGGATGCGCATGCGCAGGTTTTGTGGGATGCGCATGCGCAGGTTTTTTGGGATGCGCATGGCAAGTCGAGCAAAAACACGTGCGAGAGGATGCATCCCGCAGGGTAGTCGTGTAAAAACACGTGCGAGAGGATGCATCCCGCAGGCTAGTCGAGTAAAAACACGTGCGAGAGGATGCATCCCGCAGGCTAGTCGAGTAAAAACACGTGCGAGGTTTTGTGGGATGCGCATGCGCAGGTTTTGTGGGATGCGCATGCGCAGGTTTTTTGGGATGCGCATGGCTAGTCGAGCAAAAACACGTGCGAGAGGATGCATCCCGCAGGGTAGTCGAGTAAAAACACGTGCGAGAGGATGCATCCCGCAGGCTAGTCGTGTAAAAACACGTGCGAGAGGATGCATCCCGCAGGCTAGTCGAGTAAAAACACGTGCGAGAGGATGCATCCCGCAGGCTAGTCGAGTAAAAACACGTGCGAGAGGATGCATCCCGCAGGCTAGTCGAGTAAAAACACGTGCGAGGTTTTGTGGGATGCGCATGCGCAGGTTTTTTGGGATGCGCATGGCAAGTCGAGCAAAAACACGTGCGAGGTTTTGTGGGATGCGCATGCGCAGGTTTTGTGGGATGCGCATGCGCAGGTTTTTTGGGATGCGCATGGCTAGTCGAGCAAAAACACGTGCGAGAGGATGCATCCCGCAGGGTAGTCGAGTAAAAACACGTGCGAGAGGATGCATCCCGCAGGCTAGTCGAGCAAAAACACGTGCGAGAGGATGCATCCCGCAGGCTAGTCGAGTAAAAACACGTGCGAGGTTTTGTGGGATGCGCATGCGCAGGTTTTGTGGGATGCGCATGCGCAGGTTTTTTGGGATGCGCATGGCTAGTCGAGCAAAAACACGTGCGAGAGGATGCATCCCGCAGGCTAGTCGAGTAATAACACGTGCGAGAGGATGCATCCTGCAGGCTAGTCGAGTAAAAACACGTGCGAGAGGATGCATCCCGCAGGCTAGTCGAGCAAAAACACGTGCGAGAGGATGCATCCCGCAGGCTAGTCGAGCAAAAACACGTGCGAGAGGATGCATCCCGCAGGCTAGTCGAGTAAAAACACGTGCGAGAGGATGCATCCCGCAGGCTAGTCGAGCACAAACACGTGCGAGAGGATGCATCCCGCAGGCTAGTCGAGCAAAAACACGTGCGAGAGGATGCATCCCGCAGGCTAGTCGAGCAAAAACACGTGCGAGAGGATGCATCCCGCAGGCTAGTCGAGTAAAAACACGTGCGAGGTTTTGTGGGATGCGCATGCGCAGGTTTTGTGGGATGCGCATGCGCAGGTTTTTTGGGATGCGCATGCGCAGGTTTTTTGGGATGCGCATGCCTAGTCGAGCAAAAACACGTGCGAGAGGATGCATCCCGCAGGCTAGTCGAGTAAAAACACGTGCGAGAGGATGCATCCCGCAGGCTAGTCGAGTAAAAACACGTGCGAGGTTTTGTGGGATGCGCATGCGCAGGTTTTGTGGGATGCGCATGCGCAGGTTTTTTGGGATGCGCATGGCTAGTCGAGCAAAAACACGTGCGAGAGGATGCATCCCGCAGGCTAGTCGAGCAAAAACACGTGCGAGAGGATGCATCCCGCAGGCTAGTCGAGTAAAAACACGTACGGGGTTTTGTGGGATGCGCATGCGCAGGTTTTGTGGGATGCGTATGCGCAGGTTTTTTGGGATGCGCATGGCTAGTCGAGCAAAAACACGTGCGAGAGGATGCATCTCGCAGGCTAGTCGAGCAAAAACACGTGCGAGAGGATGCATCCCGCAGGCTAGTCGAGTAAAAACACGTGCGAGGTTTTGTGGGATGCGCATGCGCAGGTTTTGTGGGAGGCGCATGCGCAGGTTTTTTGGGATGCGCTTGCGCAGGTTTTTTGGGATGCGCATGGCTAGTCGAGGAAAAACACGTGCGAGTGGATGCATCCCGCAGGCTAGTCGAGTAAAAACACGTGCGAGGTTTTGTGGGATGCGCATGCGCAGGTTTTTTGGGATGCGCATGCCTAGTCGAGCAAAAACACGTGCGAGAGGATGCATCCCGCAGGCTAGTCTAGCAAAAACACGTGCGAAAGGATGCATCCCGCAGGCTAGTCGAGTAAAATCACGTGCGAGAGGATGCATCCCGCAGGCTAGTCGAGTAAAAACACGTGCGAGAGGATGCATCCCGCAGGCTAGTCGGGTAAAAACACGTGCGAGGTTTTGTGGGATGCGCATGCGCAGGTTTTGTGGGATGCGCATGCGCAGGTTTGTTGGGATGCGCATGCGCAGGTTTTTTGGGATGCGCATGGCTAGTCGAGCAAAAACACGTGCGAGAGGATGCATCCCGCAGGCTAGTCGAGTAAAAACACGTGCGAGAGGATGCATCCTGCAGGCTAGTCGAGTAAAAACACGTGCGAGAGGATGCATCCCGCAGGCTAGTCGAGTAAAAACACGTGCGAGGTTTTGTGGGATGCGCATGCGCAGGTTTTGTGGGATGCGCATGCGCAGGTTTTTTGGGATGCGCATGGCTAGTCGAGCAAAAACACGTGCGAGAGGATGCATCCCGCAGGGTAGTCGAGTAAAAACACGTGCGAGAGGATGCATCCCGCAGGCTAGTCGAGTAAAAACACGTGCGAGAGGATGCATCCCGCAGTCTAGTCGAGTAAAAACACGTGCGAGAGGATGCGTCCCGCAGGCTAGTCGAGCAAAAACACGTGCGAGAGGATGCATCCCGCAGGCTAGTCGAGCAAAAACACGTGCGAGAGGATGCATCCCGCAGGCTAGTCGAGCAAAAACACGTGCGAGAGGATGTATCCCGCAGGCTAGTCGAGTAAAAACACGTGCGGGAGGATGCATCCCGCAGGCTAGTCGAGTAAAAACACGTGCGAGAGGATGCATCCCGCAGGCTAGTCGAGCAAAAACACGTGCGAGAGGATGCATCCCGCAGGCTAGTCTAGCAAAAACACGTGCGAAAGGATGCATCCCGCAGGCTAGTCGAGTAAAAACACGTGCGAGAGGATGCATCCCGCAGGCTAGTCGAGTAAAAACACGTGCGAGAGGATTCATCCCGCAGGCTAGTCGAGTAAAAACACGTGCGAGGTTTTGTGGGATGCGCATGCGCAGGTTTTGTGGGATGCGCATGCGCAGGTTTTTTGGGATGCGCATGGCTAGTCGAGCAAAAACACGTGCGAGAGGATGCATCCCGCAGGGTAGTCGAGTAAAAACACGTGCGAGAGGATGCATCCCGCAGGCTAGTCGAGTAAAAACACGTGCGAGAGGATGCATCCCGCAGGCTAGTCGAGTAAAAACACGTGCGAGAGGATGCGTCCCGCAAGCTAGTCGAGCAAAAACACGTGCGAGAGGATGCATCCCGCAGGCTAGTCGAGCAAAAACACGTGCGAGAGGATGCATCCCGCAGGCTAGTCGAGCAAAAACACGTGCGAGAGGATGTATCCCGCAGGCTAGTCGAGTAAAAACACGTGCGGGAGGATGCATCCCGCAGGCTAGTCGAGTAAAAACACGTGCGAGAGGATGCATCCCGCAGGCTAGTCGAGTAAAAACACGTGCGAGGTTTTGTGGGATGCGCATGCGCAGGTTTTGTGGGATGCGCATGCGCAGGTTTTTTGGGATGCTCATGCGCAGGTTTTTTGGGATGCGCATGCCTAGTCGAGCAAAAACACGTGCGAGAGGATGCATCCCGCAGGCTAGCCGAGTAAAAACACGTGCGAGAGGATGCATCCCGCAGGCTAGTCGAGTAAAAACACGTGCGAGAGGATGCATCCCGCAGGCTAGTCGAGTAAAAACACGTGCGAGAGGATGCATCCTGCAGGCTAGTCGAGTAAAAACACGTGCGAGAGGATGCATCCCGCAGGCTAGTCGAGTAAAAACACGTGCGAGGTTTTGTGGGATGCGCATGCGCAGGTTTTGTGGGATGCGCATGCGCAGGTTTGTTGGGATGCGCATGGCAAGTCGAGCAAAAACACGTGCGAGAGGATGCATCCCGCAGGGTAGTCGTGTAAAAACACGTGCGAGAGGATGCATCCCGCAGGCTAGTCGAGTAAAAACACGTGCGAGAGGATGCATCCCGCAGGCTAGTCGAGTAAAAACACGTGCGAGGTTTTGTGGGATGCGCATGCGCAGGTTTTTTGGGATGCCCATGGCTAGTCGAGCAAAAACACGTGCGAGAGGATGCATCCCGCAGGGTAGTCGAGTAAAAACACGTGCGAGAGGATGCATCCCGCAGGCTAGTCGAGTAAAAACACGTGCGAGAGGATGCATCCTGCAGGCTAGTCGAGTAAAAACACGTGCGAGAGGATGCATCCCGCAGGCTAGTCGAGCAAAAACACGTGCGAGAGGATGCATCCCGCAGGCTAGTCGAGCAAAAACACGTGCGAGAGGATGCATCCCGCAGGCTAGTCGAGCAAAAACACGTGCGAGAGGATGCATCCCGCAGGCTAGTCGAGTAAAAACACGTGCGAGGTTTTGTGGGATGCGCATGCGCAGGTTTTTTGGGATGCGCATGGCTAGTCGAGCAAAAACACGTGCGAGAGGATGCATCCCGCAGGGTAGTCGAGTAAAAACACGTGCGAGAGGATGCATCCCGCAGGCTAGTCGAGTAAAAACACGTGCGAGAGGATGCATCCCGCAGGCTAGTCGAGTAAAAACACGTGCGAGAGGATGCGTCCCGCAGGCTAGTCGAGCAAAAACACGTGCGAGAGGATGCATCCCGCAGGCTAGTCGAGCAAAAACACGTGCGAGAGGATGCATCCCGCAGGCTAGTCGAGCAAAAACACGTGCGAGAGGATGTATCCCGCAGGCTAGTCGAGTAAAAACACGTGCGGGAGGATGCATCCCGCAGGCTAGTCGAGTAAAAACACGTGCGAGAGGATGCATCCCGCAGGCTAGTCGAGCAAAAACACGTGCGAGAGGATGCATCCCGCAGGCTAGTCTAGCAAAAACACGTGCGAAAGGATGCATCCCGCAGGCTAGTCGAGTAAAAACACGTGCGAGAGGATGCATCCCACAGGCTAGTCGAGTAAAAACACGTGCGAGAGGATGCATCCCGCAGGCTAGTCGAGTAAAAACACGTGCGAGGTTTTGTGGGATGCGCATGCGCAGGTTTTGTGGGATGCGCATGCGCAGGTTTTTTGGGATGCGCATGGCTAGTCGAGCAAAAACACGTGCGAGAGGATGCATCCCGCAGGGTAGTCGAGTAAAAACACGTGCGAGAGGATGCATCCCGCAGGCTAGTCGAGTAAAAACACGTGCGAGAGGATGCATCCCGCAGGCTAGTCGAGTAAAAACACGTGCGAGAGGATGCGTCCCGCAGGCTAGTCGAGTAAAAACACGTGCGAGAGGATGCATCCCGCAGGCTAGTCGAGTAAAAACACGTGCGAGAGGATGCATCCCGCAGGCTAGTCGAGTAAAAACACGTGCGAGAGGATGCATCCCGCAGGCTAGTCGAGTAAAAACACGTGCGAGAGGATGCATCCCGCAGGCTAGTCGAGTAAAAACACGTGCGAGAGGATGCATCCCGCAGGCTAGTCGAGTAAAAACACGTGCGAGGTTTTGTGGGATGCGCATGCGCAGGTTTTGTGGGATGCGCATGCGCAGGTTTTTTGGGATGCGCATGGCTAGTCGAGCAAAAACACGTGCGAGAGGATGCATCCCGCAGGGTAGTCGAGTAAAAACACGTGCGAGAGGATGCATCCCGCAGGCTAGTCGAGTAAAAACACGTGCGAGAGGATGCATCCCGCAGGCTAGTCGAGTAAAAACACGTGCGAGGTTTTGTGGGATGCGCATGCGCAGGTTTTGTGGGATGCGCATGCGCAGGTTTTTTGGGATGCGCATGGCTAGTCGAGCAAAAACACGTGCGAGGTTTTGTGGGATGCGCATGCGCAGGTTTTGTGGGATGCGCATGCGCAGGTTTTTTGGGATGCGCATGGCTAGTCGAGCAAAAACACGTGCGAGAGGATGCATCCCGCAGGGTAGTCGAGTAAAAACACGTGCGAGAGGATGCATCCCGCAGGCTAGTCGAGCAAAAACACGTGCGAGAGGATGCATCCCGCAGGCTAGTCGAGTAAAAACACGTGCGAGGTTTTGTGGGATGCGCATGCGCAGGTTTTTTGGGATGCGCATGCGCAGGTTTTTTGGGATGCGCATGGCTAGTCGAGCAAAAACACGTGCGAGAGGATGCATCCCGCAGGCTAGTCGAGTAATAACACGTGCGAGAGGATGCATCCTGCAGGCTAGTCGAGTAAAAACACGTGCGAGAGGATGCATCCCGCAGGCTAGTCGAGCAAAAACACGTGCGAGAGGATGCATCCCGCAGGCTAGTCGAGCAAAAACACGTGCGAGAGGATGCATCCCGCAGGCTAGTCGAGTAAAAACACGTGCGAGAGGATGCATCCCGCAGGCTAGTCGAGCACAAACACGTGCGAGAGGATGCATCCCGCAGGCTAGTCGAGCAAAAACACGTGCGAGAGGATGCATCCCGCAGGCTAGTCGAGCAAAAACACGTGCGAGAGGATGCATCCCGCAGGCTAGTCGAGTAAAAACACGTGCGAGGTTTTGTGGGATGCGCATGCGCAGGTTTTGTGGGATGCGCATGCGCAGGTTTTTTGGGATGCGCATGCGCAGGTTTTTTGGGATGCGCATGCCTAGTCGAGCAAAAACACGTGCGAGAGGATGCATCCCGCAGGCTAGTCCAGCAAAAACACGTGCGAGAGGATGCATCCCGCAGGCTAGTCGAGTAAAAACACGTGCGAGAGGATGCATCCCGCAGGCTAGTCGAGTAAAAACACGTGCGAGGTTTTGTGGGATGCGCATGCGCAGGTTTTGTGGGATGCGCATGCGCAGGTTTTTTGGGATGCGCATGGCTAGTCGAGCAAAAACACGTGCGAGAGGATGCATCCCGCAGGCTAGTCGAGCCAAAACACGTGCGAGAGGATGCATCCCGCAGGCTAGTCGAGTAAAAACACGTACGGGGTTTTGTGGGATGCGCATGCGCAGGTTTTGTGGGATGCGTATGCGCAGGTTTTTTGGGATGCGCATGGCTAGTCGAGCAAAAACACGTGCGAGAGGATGCATCCCGCAGGCTAGTCGAGCAAAAACACGTGCGAGAGGATGCATCCCGCAGGCTAGTCGAGTAAAAACACGTGCGAGGTTTTGTGGGATGCGCATGCGCAGGTTTTGTGGGATGCGCATGCGCAGGTTTTTTGGGATGCGCATGGCTAGTCGAGCAAAAACACGTGCGAGAGGATGCATCCCGCAGGGTAGTCGAGTAAAAACACGTGCGAGAGGATGCATCCCGCAGGCTAGTCGAGCAAAAACACGTGCGAGAGGATGCATCCCGCAGGCTAGTCGAGTAAAAACACGTGCGAGGTTTTGTGGGATGCGCATGCGCAGGTTTTTTGGGATGCGCATGCGCAGGTTTTTTGGGATGCGCATGGCTAGTCGAGCAAAAACACGTGCGAGAGGATGCATCCCGCAGGCTAGTCGAGTAATAACACGTGCGAGAGGATGCATCCTGCAGGCTAGTCGAGTAAAAACACGTGCGAGAGGATGCATCCCGCAGGCTAGTCGAGCAAAAACACGTGCGAGAGGATGCATCCCGCAGGCTAGTCGAGCAAAAACACGTGCGAGAGGATGCATCCCGCAGGCTAGTCGAGTAAAAACACGTGCGAGAGGATGCATCCCGCAGGCTAGTCGAGCACAAACACGTGCGAGAGGATGCATCCCGCAGGCTAGTCGAGCAAAAACACGTGCGAGAGGATGCATCCCGCAGGCTAGTCGAGCAAAAACACGTGCGAGAGGATGCATCCCGCAGGCTAGTCGAGTAAAAACACGTGCGAGGTTTTGTGGGATGCGCATGCGCAGGTTTTGTGGGATGCGCATGCGCAGGTTTTTTGGGATGCGCATGCGCAGGTTTTTTGGGATGCGCATGCCTAGTCGAGCAAAAACACGTGCGAGAGGATGCATCCCGCAGGCTAGTCCAGCAAAAACACGTGCGAGAGGATGCATCCCGCAGGCTAGTCGAGTAAAAACACGTGCGAGAGGATGCATCCCGCAGGCTAGTCGAGTAAAAACACGTGCGAGGTTTTGTGGGATGCGCATGCGCAGGTTTTGTGGGATGCGCATGCGCAGGTTTTTTGGGATGCGCATGGCTAGTCGAGCAAAAACACGTGCGAGAGGATGCATCCCGCAGGCTAGTCGAGCCAAAACACGTGCGAGAGGATGCATCCCGCAGGCTAGTCGAGTAAAAACACGTACGGGGTTTTGTGGGATGCGCATGCGCAGGTTTTGTGGGATGCGTATGCGCAGGTTTTTTGGGATGCGCATGGCTAGTCGAGCAAAAACACGTGCGAGAGGATGCATCCCGCAGGCTAGTCGAGCAAAAACACGTGCGAGAGGATGCATCCCGCAGGCTAGTCGAGTAAAAACACGTGCGAGGTTTTGTGGGATGCGCATGCGCAGGTTTTGTGGGAGGCGCATGCGCAGGTTTTTTGGGATGCGCTTGCGCAGGTTTTTTGGGATGCGCATGGCTAGTCGAGGAAAAACACGTGCGAGTGGATGCATCCCGCAGGCTAGTCGAGTAAAAACACGTGCGAGGTTTTGTGGGATGCGCATGCGCAGGTTTTGTGGGATGCGCATGCGCAGGTTTGTTGGGATGCGCATGCGCAGGTTTTTTGGGATGCGCATGCCTAGTCGAGCAAAAACACGTGCGAGAGGATGCATCCCGCAGGCTAGTCTAGCAAAAACACGTGCGAAAGGATGCATCCCGCAGGCTAGTCGAGTAAAATCACGTGCGAGAGGATGCATCCCGCAGGCTAGTCGAGTAAAAACACGTGCGAGAGGATGCATCCCGCAGGCTAGTCGGGTAAAAACACGTGCGAGGTTTTGTGGGATGCGCATGCGCAGGTTTTGTGGGATGCGCATGCGCAGGTTTGTTGGGATGCGCATGCGCAGGTTTTTTGGGATGCGCATGGCTAGTCGAGCAAAAACACGTGCGAGAGGATGCATCCCGCAGGCTAGTCGAGTAAAAACACGTACGGGGTTTTGTGGGATGCGCATGCGCAGGTTTTGTGGGATGCGTATGCGCAGGTTTTTTGGGATGCGCATGGCTAGTCGAGCAAAAACACGTGCGAGAGGATGCATCCCGCAGGCTAGTCTAGCAAAAACACGTGCGAAAGGATGCATCCCGCAGGCTAGTCGAGTAAAAACACGTGCGAGAGGATGCATCCCGCAGGCTAGTCGAGTAAAAACACGTGCGAGAGGATGCATCCCGCAGGCTAGTCGAGTAAAAACACGTGCGAGGTTTTGTGGGATGCGCATGCGCAGGTTTTGTGGGATGCGCATGCGCAGGTTTTTTGGGATGCGCATGGCTAGTCGAGCAAAAACACGTGCGAGAGGATGCATCCCGCAGGGTAGTCGAGTAAAAACACGTGCGAGAGGATGCATCCCGCAGGCTAGTCGAGTAAAAACACGTGCGAGAGGATGCATCCCGCAGGCTAGTCGAGTAAAAACACGTGCGAGAGGATGCGTCCCGCAAGCTAGTCGAGCAAAAACACGTGCGAGAGGATGCATCCCGCAGGCTAGTCGAGCAAAAACACGTGCGAGAGGATGCATCCCGCAGGCTAGTCGAGCAAAAACACGTGCGAGAGGATGTATCCCGCAGGCTAGTCGAGTAAAAACACGTGCGGGAGGATGCATCCCGCAGGCTAGTCGAGTAAAAACACGTGCGAGAGGATGCATCCCGCAGGCTAGTCGAGTAAAAACACGTGCGAGGTTTTGTGGGATGCGCATGCGCAGGTTTTGTGGGATGCGCATGCGCAGGTTTTTTGGGATGCGCATGCGCAGGTTTTTTGGGATGCGCATGCCTAGTCGAGCAAAAACACGTGCGAGAGGATGCATCCCGCAGGCTAGCCGAGTAAAAACACGTGCGAGAGGATGCATCCCGCAGGCTAGTCGAGTAAAAACACGTGCGAGAGGATGCATCCCGCAGGCTAGTCGAGTAAAAACACGTGCGAGAGGATGCATCCTGCAGGCTAGTCGAATAAAAACACGTGCGAGAGGATGCATCCCGCAGGCTAGTCGAGTAAAAACACGTGCGAGGTTTTGTGGGATGCGCATGCGCAGGTTTTGTGGGATGCGCATGCGCAGGTTTTTTGGGATGCGCATGGCTAGTCGAGCAAAAACACGTGCGAGAGGATGCATCCCGCAGGGTAGTCGTGTAAAAACACGTGCGAGAGGATGCATCCCGCAGGCTAGTCGAGTAAAAACACGTGCGAGAGGATGCATCCCGCAGGCTAGTCGAGTAAAAACACGTGCGAGGTTTTGTGGGATGCGCATGCGCAGGTTTTTTGGGATGCGCATGGCTAGTCGAGCAAAAACACGTGCGAGAGGATGCATCCCGCATCGTAGTCGAGTAAAAACACGTGCGAGAGGATGCATCCCGCAGGCTAGTCGAGTAAAAACACGTGCGAGAGGATGCATCCTGCAGGCTAGTCGAGTAAAAACACGTGCGAGAGGATGCATCCCGCAGGCTAGTCGAGCAAAAACACGTGCGAGAGGATGCATCCCGCAGGCTAGTCGAGCAAAAACACGTGCGAGAGGATGCATCCCGCAGGCTAGTCGAGCAAAAACACGTGCGAGAGGATGCATCCCGCAGGCTAGTCGAGTAAAAACACGTGCGAGGTTTTGTGGGATGCGCATGCGCAGGTTTTTTGGGATGCGCATGGCTAGTCGAGCAAAAACACGTGCGAGAGGATGCATCCCGCAGGGTAGTCGAGTAAAAACACGTGCGAGAGGATGCATCCCGCAGGCTAGTCGAGTAAAAACACGTGCGAGAGGATGCATCCCGCAGGCTAGTCGAGTAAAAACACGTGCGAGAGGATGCGTCCCGCAGGCTAGTCGAGCAAAAACACGTGCGAGAGGATGCATCCCGCAGGCTAGTCGAGCAAAAACACGTGCGAGAGGATGCATCCCGCAGGCTAGTCGAGCAAAAACACGTGCGAGAGGATGTATCCCGCAGGCTAGTCGAGTAAAAACACGTGCGGGAGGATGCATCCCGCAGGCTAGTCGAGTAAAAACACGTGCGAGAGGATGCATCCCGCAGGCTAGTCGAGCAAAAACACGTGCGAGAGGATGCATCCCGCAGGCTAGTCTAGCAAAAACACGTGCGAAAGGATGCATCCCGCAGGCTAGTCGAGTAAAAACACGTGCGAGAGGATGCATCCCGCAGGCTAGTCGAGTAAAAACACGTGCGAGAGGATGCATCCCGCAGGCTAGTCGAGTAAAAACACGTGCGAGGTTTTGTGGGATGCGCATGCGCAGGTTTTGTGGGATGCGCATGCGCAGGTTTTTTGGGATGCGCATGGCTAGTCGAGCAAAAACACGTGCGAGAGGATGCATCCCGCAGGGTAGTCGAGTAAAAACACGTGCGAGAGGATGCATCCCGCAGGCTAGTCGAGTAAAAACACGTGCGAGAGGATGCGTCCCGCAAGCTAGTCGAGCAAAAACACGTGCGAGAGGATGCATCCCGCAGGCTAGTCGAGCAAAAACACGTGCGAGAGGATGCATCCCGCAGGCTAGTCGAGCAAAAACACGTGCGAGAGGATGTATCCCGCAGGCTAGTCGAGTAAAAACACGTGCGGGAGGATGCATCCCGCAGGCTAGTCGAGTAAAAACACGTGCGAGAGGATGCATCCCGCAGGCTAGTCGAGTAAAAACACGTGCGAGGTTTTGAGGGATGCGCATGCGCAGGTTTTGTGGGATGCGCATGCGCAGGTTTTTTGGGATGCGCATGCGCAGGTTTTTTGGGATGCGCATGCCTAGTCGAGCAAAAACACGTGCGAGAGGATGCATCCCGCAGGCTAGCCGAGTAAAAACACGTGCGAGAGGATGCATCCCGCAGGCTAGTCGAGTAAAAACACGTGCGAGAGGATGCATCCCGCAGGCTAGTCGAGTAAAAACACGTGCGAGAGGATGCATCCTGCAGGCTAGTCGAGTAAAAACACGTGCGAGAGGATGCATCCCGCAGGCTAGTCGAGTAAAAGCACGTGCGAGGTTTTGTGGGATGCGCATGCGCAGGTTTTGTGGGATGCGCATGCGCAGGTTTTTTGGGATGCGCATGGCTAGTCGAGCAAAAACACGTGCGAGAGGATGCATCCCGCAGGGTAGTCGTGTAAAAACACGTGCGAGAGGATGCATCCCGCAGGCTAGTCGAGTAAAAACACGTGCGAGAGGATGCATCCCGCAGGCTAGTCGAGTAAAAACACGTGCGAGGTTTTGTGGGATGCGCATGCGCAGGTTTTTTGGGATGCGCATGGCTAGTCGAGCAAAAACACGTGCGAGAGGATGCATCCCGCAGGGTAGTCGAGTAAAAACACGTGCGAGAGGATGCATCCCGCAGGCTAGTCGAGTAAAAACACGTGCGAGAGGATGCATCCTGCAGGCTAGTCGAGTAAAAACACGTGCGAGAGGATGCATCCCGCAGGCTAGTCGAGCAAAAACACGTGCGAGAGGATGCATCCCGCAGGCTAGTCGAGCAAAAACACGTGCGAGAGGATGCATCCCGCAGGCTAGTCGAGCAAAAACACGTGCGAGAGGATGCATCCCGCAGGCTAGTCGAGTAAAAACACGTGCGAGGTTTTGTGGGATGCGCATGCGCAGGTTTTTTGGGATGCGCATGGCTAGTCGAGCAAAAACACGTGCGAGAGGATGCATCCCGCAGGGTAGTCGAGTAAAAACACGTGCGAGAGGATGCATCCCGCAGGCTAGTCGAGTAAAAACACGTGCGAGAGGATGCATCCCGCAGGCTAGTCGAGTAAAAACACGTGCGAGAGGATGCGTCCCGCAGGCTAGTCGAGCAAAAACACGTGCGAGAGGATGCATCCCGCAGGCTAGTCGAGCAAAAACACGTGCGAGAGGATGCATCCCGCAGGCTAGTCGAGCAAAAACACGTGCGAGAGGATGTATCCCGCAGGCTAGTCGAGTAAAAACACGTGCGGGAGGATGCATCCCGCAGGCTAGTCGAGTAAAAACACGTGCGAGAGGATGCATCCCGCAGGCTAGTCGAGCAAAAACACGTGCGAGAGGATGCATCCCGCAGGCTAGTCTAGCAAAAACACGTGCGAAAGGATGCATCCCGCAGGCTAGTCGAGTAAAAACACGTGCGAGAGGATGCATCCCGCAGGCTAGTCGAGTAAAAACACGTGCGAGAGGATGCATCCCGCAGGCTAGTCGAGTAAAAACACGTGCGAGGTTTTGTGGGATGCGCATGCGCAGGTTTTTTGGGATGCGCATGGCTAGTCGAGCAAAAACACGTGCGAGAGGATGCATCCCGCAGGCTAGTCGAGTAAAAACACGTGCGAGAGGATGCATCCTGCAGGCTAGTCGAGTAAAAACACGTGCGAGAGGATGCATCCCGCAGGCTAGTCGAGTAAAAACACGTGCGAGGGTTTGTGGGATGCGCATGCGCAGGTTTTGTGGGATGCGCATGCGCAGGTTTTTTGGGATGCGCATGGCTAGTCGAGCAAAAACACGGGCGAGAGGATGCATCCCGCAGGGTAGTCGTGTAAAAACACGTGCGAGAGGATGCATCCCGCAGGCTAGTCGAGTAAAAACACGTGCGAGAGGATGCATCCCGCAGGCTAGTCGAGTAAAAACACGTGCGAGGTTTTGTGGGATGCGCATGCGCAGGTTTTTTGGGATGCGCATGGCTAGTCGAGCAAAAACACGTGCGAGAGGATGCATCCCGCAGGGTAGTCGAGTAAAAACACGTGCGAGAGGATGCATCCCGCAGGCTAGTCGAGTAAAAACACGTGCGAGAGGATGCATCCTGCAGGCTAGTCGAGTAAAAACACGTGCGAGAGGATGCATCCCGCAGGCTAGTCGAGCAAAAACACGTGCGAGAGGATGCATCCCGCAGGCTAGTCGAGCAAAAACACGTGCGAGAGGATGCATCCCGCAGGCTAGTCGAGCAAAAACACGTGCGAGAGGATGCATCCCGCAGGCTAGTCGAGTAAAAACACGTGCGAGGTTTTGTGGGATGCGCATGCGCAGGTTTTTTGGGATGCGCATGGCTAGTCGAGCAAAAACACGTGCGAGAGGATGCATCCCGCAGGGTAGTCGAGTAAAAACACGTGCGAGAGGATGCATCCCGCAGGCTAGTCGAGTAAAAACACGTGCGAGAGGATGCATCCCGCAGGCTAGTCGAGTAAAAACACGTGCGAGAGGATGCGTCCCGCAGGCTAGTCGAGCAAAAACACGTGCGAGAGGATGCATCCCGCAGGCTAGTCGAGCAAAAACACGTGCGAGAGGATGCATCCCGCAGGCTAGTCGAGCAAAAACACGTGCGAGAGGATGTATCCCGCAGGCTAGTCGAGTAAAAACACGTGCGGGAGGATGCATCCCGCAGGCTAGTCGAGTAAAAACACGTGCGAGAGGATGCATCCCGCAGGCTAGTCGAGCAAAAACACGTGCGAGAGGATGCATCCCGCAGGCTAGTCTAGCAAAAACACGTGCGAAAGGATGCATCCCGCAGGCTAGTCGAGTAAAAACACGTGCGAGAGGATGCATCCCGCAGGCTAGTCGAGTAAAAACACGTGCGAGAGGATGCATCCCGCAGGCTAGTCGAGTAAAAACACGTGCGAGGTTTTGTGGGATGCGCATGCGCAGGTTTTGTGGGATGCGCATGCGCAGGTTTTTTGGGATGCGCATGCGCAGGTTTTTTGGGATGCGCATGCCTAGTCGAGCAAAAACACGTGCGAGAGGATGCATCCCGCAGGCTAGCCGAGTAAAAACACGTGCGAGAGGATGCATCCCGCAGGCTAGTCGAGTAAAAACACGTGCGAGAGGATGCATCCCGCAGGCTAGTCGAGTAAAAACACGTGCGAGAGGATGCATCCTGCAGGCTAGTCGAGTAAAAACACGTGCGAGAGGATGCATCCCGCAGGCTAGTCGAGTAAAAGCACGTGCGAGGTTTTGTGGGATGCGCATGCGCAGGTTTTGTGGGATGCGCATGCGCAGGTTTTTTGGGATGCGCATGGCTAGTCGAGCAAAAACACGTGCGAGAGGATGCATCCCGCAGGGTAGTCGTGTAAAAACACGTGCGAGAGGATGCATCCCGCAGGCTAGTCGAGTAAAAACACGTGCGAGAGGATGCATCCCGCAGGCTAGTCGAGTAAAAACACGTGCGAGGTTTTGTGGGATGCGCATGCGCAGGTTTTTTGGGATGCGCATGGCTAGTCGAGCAAAAACACGTGCGAGAGGATGCATCCCGCAGGGTAGTCGAGTAAAAACACGTGCGAGAGGATGCATCCCGCAGGCTAGTCGAGTAAAAACACGTGCGAGAGGATGCATCCTGCAGGCTAGTCGAGTAAAAACACGTGCGAGAGGATGCATCCCGCAGGCTAGTCGAGCAAAAACACGTGCGAGAGGATGCATCCCGCAGGCTAGTCGAGCAAAAACACGTGCGAGAGGATGCATCCCGCAGGCTAGTCGAGCAAAAACACGTGCGAGAGGATGCATCCCGCAGGCTAGTCGAGTAAAAACACGTGCGAGGTTTTGTGGGATGCGCATGCGCAGGTTTTTTGGGATGCGCATGGCTAGTCGAGCAAAAACACGTGCGAGAGGATGCATCCCGCAGGGTAGTCGAGTAAAAACACGTGCGAGAGGATGCATCCCGCAGGCTAGTCGAGTAAAAACACGTGCGAGAGGATGCATCCCGCAGGCTAGTCGAGTAAAAACACGTGCGAGAGGATGCGTCCCGCAGGCTAGTCGAGCAAAAACACGTGCGAGAGGATGCATCCCGCAGGCTAGTCGAGCAAAAACACGTGCGAGAGGATGCATCCCGCAGGCTAGTCGAGCAAAAACACGTGCGAGAGGATGTATCCCGCAGGCTAGTCGAGTAAAAACACGTGCGGGAGGATGCATCCCGCAGGCTAGTCGAGTAAAAACACGTGCGAGAGGATGCATCCCGCAGGCTAGTCGAGCAAAAACACGTGCGAGAGGATGCATCCCGCAGGCTAGTCTAGCAAAAACACGTGCGAAAGGATGCATCCCGCAGGCTAGTCGAGTAAAAACACGTGCGAGAGGATGCATCCCGCAGGCTAGTCGAGTAAAAACACGTGCGAGAGGATGCATCCCGCAGGCTAGTCGAGTAAAAACACGTGCGAGGTTTTGTGGGATGCGCATGCGCAGGTTTTGTGGGATGCGCATGCGCAGGTTTTTTGGGATGCGCATGGCTAGTCGAGCAAAAACACGTGCGAGAGGATGCATCCCGCAGGGTAGTCGAGTAAAAACACGTGCGAGAGGATGCATCCCGCAGGCTAGTCGAGTAAAAACACGTGCGAGAGGATGCATCCCGCAGGCTAGTCGAGTAAAAACACGTGCGAGAGGATGCGTCCCGCAAGCTAGTCGAGCAAAAACACGTGCGAGAGGATGCATCCCGCAGGCTAGTCGAGCAAAAACACGTGCGAGAGGATGCATCCCGCAGGCTAGTCGAGCAAAAACACGTGCGAGAGGATGTATCCCGCAGGCTAGTCGAGTAAAAACACGTGCGGGAGGATGCATCCCGCAGGCTAGTCGAGTAAAAACACGTGCGAGAGGATGCATCCCGCAGGGTAGTCGTGTAAAAACACGTGCGAGAGGATGCATCCCGCAGGCTAGTCGAGTAAAAACACGTGCGAGAGGATGCATCCCGCAGGCTAGTCGAGTAAAAACACGTGCGAGGTTTTGTGGGATGCGCATGCGCAGGTTTTTTGGGATGCGCATGGCTAGTCGAGCAAAAACACGTGCGAGAGGATGCATCCCGCAGGCTAGTCGAGTAAAAACACGTGCGAGAGGATGCATCCTGCAGGCTAGTCGAGTAAAAACACGTGCGAGAGGATGCATCCCGCAGGCTAGTCGAGTAAAAACACGTGCGAGGTTTTGTGGGATGCGCATGCGCAGGTTTTGTGGGATGCGCATGCGCAGGTTTTTTGGGATGCGCATGGCTAGTCGAGCAAAAACACGGGCGAGAGGATGCATCCCGCAGGGTAGTCGTGTAAAAACACGTGCGAGAGGATGCATCCCGCAGGCTAGTCGAGTAAAAACACGTGCGAGAGGATGCATCCCGCAGGCTAGTCGAGTAAAAACACGTGCGAGGTTTTGTGGGATGCGCATGCGCAGGTTTTTTGGGATGCGCATGGCTAGTCGAGCAAAAACACGTGCGAGAGGATGCATCCCGCAGGGTAGTCGAGTAAAAACACGTGCGAGAGGATGCATCCCGCAGGCTAGTCGAGTAAAAACACGTGCGAGAGGATGCATCCTGCAGGCTAGTCGAGTAAAAACACGTGCGAGAGGATGCATCCCGCAGGCTAGTCGAGCAAAAACACGTGCGAGAGGATGCATCCCGCAGGCTAGTCGAGCAAAAACACGTGCGAGAGGATGCATCCCGCAGGCTAGTCGAGCAAAAACACGTGCGAGAGGATGCATCCCGCAGGCTAGTCGAGTAAAAACACGTGCGAGGTTTTGTGGGATGCGCATGCGCAGGTTTTTTGGGATGCGCATGGCTAGTCGAGCAAAAACACGTGCGAGAGGATGCATCCCGCAGGGTAGTCGAGTAAAAACACGTGCGAGAGGATGCATCCCGCAGGCTAGTCGAGTAAAAACACGTGCGAGAGGATGCATCCCGCAGGCTAGTCGAGTAAAAACACGTGCGAGAGGATGCGTCCCGCAGGCTAGTCGAGCAAAAACACGTGCGAGAGGATGCATCCCGCAGGCTAGTCGAGCAAAAACACGTGCGAGAGGATGCATCCCGCAGGCTAGTCGAGCAAAAACACGTGCGAGAGGATGTATCCCGCAGGCTAGTCGAGTAAAAACACGTGCGGGAGGATGCATCCCGCAGGCTAGTCGAGTAAAAACACGTGCGAGAGGATGCATCCCGCAGGCTAGTCGAGCAAAAACACGTGCGAGAGGATGCATCCCGCAGGCTAGTCTAGCAAAAACACGTGCGAAAGGATGCATCCCGCAGGCTAGTCGAGTAAAAACACGTGCGAGAGGATGCATCCCGCAGGCTAGTCGAGTAAAAACACGTGCGAGAGGATGCATCCCGCAGGCTAGTCGAGTAAAAACACGTGCGAGGTTTTGTGGGATGCGCATGCGCAGGTTTTGTGGGATGCGCATGCGCAGGTTTTTTGGGATGCGCATGCGCAGGTTTTTTGGGATGCGCATGCCTAGTCGAGCAAAAACACGTGCGAGAGGATGCATCCCGCAGGCTAGCCGAGTAAAAACACGTGCGAGAGGATGCATCCCGCAGGCTAGTCGAGTAAAAACACGTGCGAGAGGATGCATCCCGCAGGCTAGTCGAGTAAAAACACGTGCGAGAGGATGCATCCTGCAGGCTAGTCGAGTAAAAACACGTGCGAGAGGATGCATCCCGCAGGCTAGTCGAGTAAAAGCACGTGCGAGGTTTTGTGGGATGCGCATGCGCAGGTTTTGTGGGATGCGCATGCGCAGGTTTTTTGGGATGCGCATGGCTAGTCGAGCAAAAACACGTGCGAGAGGATGCATCCCGCAGGGTAGTCGTGTAAAAACACGTGCGAGAGGATGCATCCCGCAGGCTAGTCGAGTAAAAACACGTGCGAGAGGATGCATCCCGCAGGCTAGTCGAGTAAAAACACGTGCGAGGTTTTGTGGGATGCGCATGCGCAGGTTTTTTGGGATGCGCATGGCTAGTCGAGCAAAAACACGTGCGAGAGGATGCATCCCGCAGGGTAGTCGAGTAAAAACACGTGCGAGAGGATGCATCCCGCAGGCTAGTCGAGTAAAAACACGTGCGAGAGGATGCATCCTGCAGGCTAGTCGAGTAAAAACACGTGCGAGAGGATGCATCCCGCAGGCTAGTCGAGCAAAAACACGTGCGAGAGGATGCATCCCGCAGGCTAGTCGAGCAAAAACACGTGCGAGAGGATGCATCCCGCAGGCTAGTCGAGCAAAAACACGTGCGAGAGGATGCATCCCGCAGGCTAGTCGAGTAAAAACACGTGCGAGGTTTTGTGGGATGCGCATGCGCAGTTTTTTTGGGATGCGCATGGCTAGTCGAGCAAAAACACGTGCGAGAGGATGCATCCCGCAGGGTAGTCGAGTAAAAACACGTGCGAGAGGATGCATCCCGCAGGCTAGTCGAGTAAAAACACGTGCGAGAGGATGCATCCCGCAGGCTAGTCGAGTAAAAACACGTGCGAGAGGATGCGTCCCGCAGGCTAGTCGAGCAAAAACACGTGCGAGAGGATGCATCCCGCAGGCTAGTCGAGCAAAAACACGTGCGAGAGGATGCATCCCGCAGGCTAGTCGAGCAAAAACACGTGCGAGAGGATGTATCCCGCAGGCTAGTCGAGTAAAAACACGTGCGGGAGGATGCATCCCGCAGGCTAGTCGAGTAAAAGCACGTGCGAGAGGATGCATCCCGCAGGCTAGTCGAGCAAAAACACGTGCGAGAGGATGCATCCCGCAGGCTAGTCTAGCAAAAACACGTGCGAAAGGATGCATCCCGCAGGCTAGTCGAGTAAAAACACGTGCGAGAGGATGCATCCCGCAGGCTAGTCGAGTAAAAACACGTGCGAGAGGATGCATCCCGCAGGCTAGTCGAGTAAAAACACGTGCGAGGTTTTGTGGGATGCGCATGCGCAGGTTTTGTGGGATGCGCATGCGCAGGTTTTTTGGGATGCGCATGGCTAGTCGAGCAAAAACACGTGCGAGAGGATGCATCCCGCAGGGTAGTCGAGTAAAAACACGTGCGAGAGGATGCATCCCGCAGGCTAGTCGAGTAAAAACACGTGCGAGAGGATGCATCCCGCAGGCTAGTCGAGTAAAAACACGTGCGAGAGGATGCGTCCCGCAAGCTAGTCGAGCAAAAACACGTGCGAGAGGATGCATCCCGCAGGCTAGTCGAGCAAAAACACGTGCGAGAGGATGCATCCCGCAGGCTAGTCGAGCAAAAACACGTGCGAGAGGATGTATCCCGCAGGCTAGTCGAGTAAAAACACGTGCGGGAGGATGCATCCCGCAGGCTAGTCGAGTAAAAACACGTGCGAGAGGATGCATCCCGCAGGCTAGTCGAGTAAAAACACGTGCGAGGTTTTGTGGGATGCGCATGCGCAGGTTTTGTGGGATGCGCATGCGCAGGTTTTTTGGGATGCGCATGCCTAGTCGAGCAAAAACACGTGCGAGAGGATGCATCCCGCAGGCTAGCCGAGTAAAAACACGTGCGAGAGGATGCATCCCGCAGGCTAGTCGAGTAAAAACACGTGCGAGAGGATGCATCCCGCAGGCTAGTCGAGTAAAAACACGTGCGAGAGGATGCATCCTGCAGGCTAGTCGAGTAAAAACACGTGCGAGAGGATGCATCCCGCAGGCTAGTCGAGTAAAAACACGTGCGAGGTCTTGTGGGATGCGCATGCGCAGGTTTTGTGGGATGCGCATGCGCAGGTTTTTTGGGATGCGCATGGCTAGTCGAGCAAAAACACGTGCGAGAGGATGCATCCCGCAGGGTAGTCGTGTAAAAACACGTGCGAGAGGATGCATCCCGCAGGCTAGTCGAGTAAAAACACGTGCGAGAGGATGCATCCCGCAGGCTAGTCGAGTAAAAACACGTGCGAGGTTTTGTGGGATGCGCATGCGCAGGTTTTTTGGGATGCGCATGGCTAGTCGAGCAAAAACACGTGCGAGAGGATGCATCCCGCAGGGTAGTCGAGTAAAAACACGTGCGAGAGGATGCATCCCGCAGGCTAGTCGAGTAAAAACACGTGCGAGAGGATGCATCCTGCAGGCTAGTCGAGTAAAAACACGTGCGAGAGGATGCATCCCGCAGGCTAGTCGAGCAAAAACACGTGCGAGAGGATGCATCCCGCAGGCTAGTCGAGCAAAAACACGTGCGAGAGGATGCATCCCGCAGGCTAGTCGAGTAAAAACACGTGCGAGAGGATGCATCCCGCAGGCTAGTCGAGTAAAAACACGTGCGAGGTTTTGTGGGATGCGCATGCGCAGGTTTTTTGGGATGCGCATGGCTAGTCGAGCAAAAACACGTGCGAGAGGATGCATCCCGCAGGGTAGTCGAGTAAAAACACGTGCGAGAGGATGCATCCCGCAGGCTAGTCGAGTAAAAACACGTGCGAGAGGATGCATTCCGCAGGCTAGTCGAGCACAAACACGTGCGAGAGGATGCATCCCGCAGGCTAGTCGAGCAAAAACACGTGCGAGAGGATGCATCCCGCAGGCTAGTAGAGCAAAAACACGTGCGAGAGGATGCATCCCGCAGGCTAGTCGAGTAAAAACACGTGCGAGGTTTTGTGGGATGCGCATGCGCAGGTTTTTTGGGATGCGCATGGCTAGTCGAGCAAAAACACGTGCGAGAGGATGCATCCCGCAGGCTAGTCGAGTAAAAACACGTGCGAGAGGATGCATCCCGCAGGCTAGTCGAGTAAAAACACGTGCGAGAGGATGCATCCCGCAGGCTAGTCGAGTAAAAACACGTGCGAGAGGATGCATCCCGCAAGCTAGTCGAGTAAAAACACGTGCGAGAGGATGCATCCCGCAGGCTAGTCGAGTAAAAACACGTGCGAGAGGATGCATCCCGCAGGCTAGTCGAGTAAAAACACGTGCGAGAGGATGCATCCCGCAGGCTAGTCGAGTAAAAACACGTGCGAGAGGATGCATCCCGCAGGCTAGTCGAGTAAAAATACGTGCGAGAGGATGCATCCCGCAGGCTAGTCGAGTAAAAACACGTGCGAGGTTTTGTGGGATGCGCATGCGCAGGTTTTGTGGGATGCGCATGCGCAGGTTTTTTGGGATGCGCATGGCTAGTCGAGCAAAAACACGTGCGAGAGGATGCATCCCGCAGGGTAGTCGTGTAAAAACACGTGCGAGAGGATGCATCCCGCAGGCTAGTCGAGTAAAAACACGTGCGAGAGGATGCATCCCGCAGGCTAGTCGAGTAAAAACACGTGCGAGGTTTTGTGGGATGCGCATGCGCAGGTTTTTTGGGATGCGCATGGCTAGTCGAGCAAAAACACGTGCGAGAGGATGCATCCCGCAGGGTAGTCGAGTAAAAACACGTGCGAGAGGATGCATCCCGCAGGCTAGTCCAGCAAAAACACGTGCGAGAGGATGCATCCCGCAGGCTAGTCGAGTAAAAACACGTGCGAGAGGATGCATCCCGCAGGCTAGTCGAGTAAAAACACGTGCGAGAGGATGCATCCTGCAGGCTAGTCGAGTAAAAACACGTGCGAGAGGATGCATCCCGCAGGCTAGTCGAGTAAAAACACGTGCGAGGTTTTGTGGGATGCGCATGCGCAGGTTTTGTGGGATGCGCATGCGCAGGTTTTTTGGGATGCGCATGGCTAGTCGAGCAAAAACACGTGCGAGAGGATGCATCCCGCAGGGTAGTCGTGTAAAAACACGTGCGAGAGGATGCATCCCGCAGGCTAGTCGAGTAAAAACACGTGCGAGAGGATGCATCCCGCAGGCTAGTCGAGTAAAAACACGTGCGAGGTTTTGTGGGATGCGCATGCGCAGGTTTTTTGGGATGCGCATGGCTAGTCGAGCAAAAACACGTGCGAGAGGATGCATCCCGCAGGGTAGTCGAGTAAAAACACGTGCGAGAGGATGCATCCCGCAGGCTAGTCGAGTAAAAACACGTGCGAGAGGATGCATCCTGCAGGCTAGTCGAGTAAAAACACGTGCGAGAGGATGCATCCCGCAGGCTAGTCGAGCAAAAACACGTGCGAGAGGATGCATCCCGCAGGCTAGTCGAGCAAAAACACGTGCGAGAGGATGCATCCCGCAGGCTAGTCGAGTAAAAACACGTGCGAGAGGATGCATCCCGCAGGCTAGTCGAGTAAAAACACGTGCGAGGTTTTGTGGGATGCGCATGCGCAGGTTTTTGGGGATGCGCATGGCTAGTCGAGCAAAAACACGTGCGAGAGGATGCATCCCGCAGGGTAGTCGAGTAAAAACACGTGCGAGAGGATGCATCCCGCAGGCTAGTCGAGTAAAAACACGTGCGAGAGGATGCATCCTGCAGGCTAGTCGAGTAAAAACACGTGCGAGAGGATGCATCCCGCAGGCTAGTCGAGCAAAAACACGTGCGAGAGGATGCATCCCGCAGGCTAGTCGAGTAAAAACACGTGCGAGGTTTTGTGGGATGCGCATGCGCAGGTTTTGTGGGATGCGCATGCGCAGGTTTTTTGGGATGCGCATGCGCAGGTTTTTTGGGATGCGCATGGCTAGTCGAGCAAAAACACGTGCGAGAGGATGCATCCCGCAGGCTAGTCGAGCAAAAACACGTGCGAGAGGATGCATCCCGCAGGCTAGTCGAGTTAAAACACGTGCGAGGTTTTGTGGGATGCGCATGCGCAGGTTTTGTGGGATGCGCATGCGCAGATTTTGTGGGATGCGCATGCGCAGGTTTTTTGGGATGCGCATGGCTAGTCGAGCAAAAACACGTGCGAGAGGATGCATCCCGCAGGCTAGTCGAGTAAAAACACGTGCGAGAGGATGCATCCCGCAGGCTAGTCAAGTAAAAACACGTGCGAGGTTTTGTGGGATGCGCATGCGCAGGTTTTGTGGGATGCGCATGCGCAGGTTTTTTGGGATGCGCATGGCTAGTCGAGCAAAAACACGTGCGAGAGGATGCATCCCGCAGGCTAGTCGAGTAAAAACACGTGCGAGAGGATGCATCCCGCAGGCTAGTCGAGTAAAAACACGTGCGAGAGGATGCATCCTGCAGGCTAGTCGAGTAAAAACACGTGCGAGAGGATGCATCCCGCAGGCTAGTCGAGTAAAATCACGTGCGAGGTTTTGTGGGATGCGCATGCGCAGGTTTTTTGGGATGCGCATGGCTAGTCGAGCAAAAACACGTGCGAAAGGATGCATCCCGCAGGGTAGTCGAGTAAAAACACGTGCGAGAGGATGCATCCCGCAGGCTAGTCGTGTAAAAACACGTGCGAGAGGATGCATCCCGCAGGCTAGTCGAGTAAAAACACGTGCGAGAGGATGCATCCCGCAGGCTAGTCGAGTAAAAACACGTGCGAGAGGATGCATCCCGCAGGCTAGTCGAGTAAAAACACGTGCGAGAGGATGCATCCTGCAGGCTAGTCGAGTAAAAACACGTGCGAGAGGATGCATCCCGCAGGCTAGTCGAGTAAAAACACGTGCGAGGTTTTGTGGGATGCGCATGCGCAGGTTTTGTGGGATGCGCATGCGCAGGTTTTGTGGGATGCGTATGCGCAGGTTTTTTGGGATGCGCATGGCTAGTCGAGCAAAAACACGTGCGAGAGGATGCATCCCGCAGGCTAGTCGAGCAAAAACACGTGCGAGAGGATGCATCCCGCAGGCTAGTCGAGTAAAAACACGTGCGAGGTTTTGTGGGATGCGCATGCGCAGGTTTTGTGGGAGGCGCATGCGCAGGTTTTTTGGGATGCGCTTGCGCAGGTTTTTTGGGATGCGCATGCGCAGGTTTTTTGGGATGCGCATGCCTAGTCGAGCAAAAACACGTGCGAGAGGATGCATCCCGCAGGCTAGTCTAGCAAAAACACGTGCGAAAGGATGCATCCCGCAGGCTAGTCGAGTAAAATCACGTGCGAGAGGATGCATCCCGCAGGCTAGTCGAGTAAAAACACGTGCGAGAGGATGCATCCCGCAGGCTAGTCGGGCAAAAACACGTGCGAGGTTTTGTGGGATGCGCATGCGCAGGTTTTGTGGGATGCGCATGCGCAGAATTGTTGGGATGCGCATGCGCAGGTTTTTTGGGATGCGCATGGCTAGTCGAGCAAAAACACGTGCGAGAGGATGCATCCCGCAGGCTAGTCGAGTAAAAACACGTGCGAGAGGATGCATCCTGCAGGCTAGTCGAGTAAAAACACGTGCGAGAGGATGCATCCCGCAGGCTAGTCGAGTAAAAACACGTGCGAGGTTTTGTGGGATGCGCATGCGCAGGTTTTGTGGGATGCGCATGCGCAGGTTTTTTGGGATGCGCATGGCTAGTCGAGCAAAAACACGTGCGAGAGGATGCATCCCGCAGGGTAGTCGAGTAAAAACACGTGCGAGAGGATGCATCCCGCAGGCTAGTCGAGTAAAAACACGTGCGAGAGGATGCATCCCGCAGGCTAGTCGAGTAAAAACACGTGCGAGAGGATGCGTCCCGCAGGCTAGTCGAGCAAAAACACGTGCGAGAGGATGCATCCCGCAGGCTAGTCGAGCAAAAACACGTGCGAGAGGATGCATCCCGCAGGCTAGTCGAGCAAAAACACGTGCGAGAGGATGTATCCCGCAGGCTAGTCGAGTAAAAACACGTGCGGGAGGATGCATCCCGCAGGCTAGTCGAGTAAAAACACGTGCGAGAGGATGCATCCCGCAGGCTAGTCGAGCAAAAACACGTGCGAGAGGATGCATCCCGCAGGCTAGTCTAGCAAAAACACGTGCGAAAGGATGCATCCCGCAGGCTAGTCGAGTAAAAACACGTGCGAGAGGATGCATCCCGCAGGCTAGTCGAGTAAAAACACGTGCGAGAGGATGCATCCCGCAGGCTAGTCGAGTAAAAACACGTGCGAGGTTTTGTGGGATGCGCATGCGCAGGTTTTGTGGGATGCGCATGCGCAGGTTTTTTGGGATGCGCATGGCTAGTCGAGCAAAAACACGTGCGAGAGGATGCATCCCGCAGGGTAGTCGAGTAAAAACACGTGCGAGAGGATGCATCCCGCAGGCTAGTCGAGTAAAAACACGTGCGAGAGGATGCATCCCGCAGGCTAGTCGAGTAAAAACACGTGCGAGAGGATGCGTCCCGCAAGCTAGTCGAGCAAAAACACGTGCGAGAGGATGCATCCCGCAGGCTAGTCGAGCAAAAACACGTGCGAGAGGATGCATCCCGCAGGCTAGTCGAGCAAAAACACGTGCGAGAGGATGTATCCCGCAGGCTAGTCGAGTAAAAACACGTGCGGGAGGATGCATCCCGCAGGCTAGTCGAGTAAAAACACGTGCGAGAGGATGCATCCCGCAGGCTAGTCGAGTAAAAACACGTGCGAGGTTTTGTGGGATGCGCATGCGCAGGTTTTGTGGGATGCGCATGCGCAGGTTTTTTGGGATGCGCATGCGCAGGTTTTTTGGGATGCGCATGCCTAGTCGAGCAAAAACACGTGCGAGAGGATGCATCCTGCAGGCTAGTCGAGTAAAAACACGTGCGAGAGGATGCATCCCGCAGGCTAGTCGAGTAAAATCACGTGCGAGGTTTTGTGGGATGCGCATGCGCAGGTTTTTTGGGATGCGCATGGCTAGTCGAGCAAAAACACGTGCGAAAGGATGCATCCCGCAGGGTAGTCGAGTAAAAACACGTGCGAGAGGATGCATCCCGCAGGCTAGTCGAGTAAAAACACGTGCGAGAGGATGCATCCCGCAGGCTAGTCGAGTAAAAACACGTGCGAGAGGATGCATCCTGCAGGCTAGTCGAGTAAAAACACGTGCGAGAGGATGCATCCCGCAGGCTAGTCGAGTAAAAACACGTGCGAGGTTTTGTGGGATGCGCATGCGCAGGTTTTGTGGGATGCGCATGCGCAGGTTTTGTGGGATGCGTATGCGCAGGTTTTTTGGGATGCGCATGGCTAGTCGAGCAAAAACACGTGCGAGAGGATGCATCCCGCAGGCTAGTCGAGCAAAAACACGTGCGAGAGGATGCATCCCGCAGGCTAGTCGAGTAAAAACACGTGCGAGGTTTTGTGGGATGCGCATGCGCAGGTTTTGTGGGAGGCGCATGCGCAGGTTTTTTGGGATGCGCATGCCTAGTCGAGCAAAAACACGTGCGAGAGGATGCATCCCGCAGGCTAGTCTAGCAAAAACACGTGCGAAAGGATGCATCCCGCAGGCTAGTCGAGTAAAATCACGTGCGAGAGGATGCATCCCGCAGGCTAGTCGAGTAAAAACACGTGCGAGAGGATGCATCCCGCAGGCTAGTCGGGCAAAAACACGTGCGAGGTTTTGTGGGATGCGCATGCGCAGGTTTTGTGGGATGCGCATGCGCAGAATTGTTGGGATGCGCATGCGCAGGTTTTTTGGGATGCGCATGGCTAGTCGAGCAAAAACACGTGCGAGAGGATGCATCCCGCAGGCTAGTCGAGTAAAAACACGTGCGAGAGGATGCATCCTGCAGGCTAGTCGAGTAAAAACACGTGCGAGAGGATGCATCCCGCAGGCTAGTCGAGTAAAAACACGTGCGAGGTTTTGTGGGATGCGCATGCGCAGGTTTTGTGGGATGCGCATGCGCAGGTTTTTTGGGATGCGCATGGCTAGTCGAGCAAAAACACGTGCGAGAGGATGCATCCCGCAGGGTAGTCGAGTAAAAACACGTGCGAGAGGATGCATCCCGCAGGCTAGTCGAGTAAAAACACGTGCGAGAGGATGCATCCCGCAGGCTAGTCGAGTAAAAACACGTGCGAGAGGATGCGTCCCGCAGGCTAGTCGAGCAAAAACACGTGCGAGAGGATGCATCCCGCAGGCTAGTCGAGCAAAAACACGTGCGAGAGGATGCATCCCGCAGGCTAGTCGAGCAAAAACACGTGCGAGAGGATGTATCCCGCAGGCTAGTCGAGTAAAAACACGTGCGGGAGGATGCATCCCGCAGGCTAGTCGAGTAAAAACACGTGCGAGAGGATGCATCCCGCAGGCTAGTCGAGCAAAAACACGTGCGAGAGGATGCATCCCGCAGGCTAGTCTAGCAAAAACACGTGCGAAAGGATGCATCCCGCAGGCTAGTCGAGTAAAAACACGTGCGAGAGGATGCATCCCGCAGGCTAGTCGAGTAAAAACACGTGCGAGAGGATGCATCCCGCAGGCTAGTCGAGTAAAAACACGTGCGAGGTTTTGTGGGATGCGCATGCGCAGGTTTTGTGGGATGCGCATGCGCAGGTTTTTTGGGATGCGCATGGCTAGTCGAGCAAAAACACGTGCGAGAGGATGCATCCCGCAGGGTAGTCGAGTAAAAACACGTGCGAGAGGATGCATCCCGCAGGCTAGTCGAGTAAAAACACGTGCGAGAGGATGCATCCCGCAGGCTAGTCGAGTAAGAACACGTGCGAGAGGATGCGTCCCGCAAGCTAGTCGAGCAAAAACACGTGCGAGAGGATGCATCCCGCAGGCTAGTCGAGCAAAAACACGTGCGAGAGGATGCATCCCGCAGGCTAGTCGAGCAAAAACACGTGCGAGAGGATGTATCCCGCAGGCTAGTCGAGTAAAAACACGTGCGGGAGGATGCATCCCGCAGGCTAGTCGAGTAAAAACACGTGCGAGAGGATGCATCCCGCAGGCTAGTCGAGTAAAAACACGTGCGAGGTTTTGTGGGATGCGCATGCGCAGGTTTTGTGGGATGCGCATGCGCAGGTTTTTTGGGATGCGCATGCGCAGGTTTTTTGGGATGCGCATGCCTAGTCGAGCAAAAACACGTGCGAGAGGATGCATCCCGCAGGCTAGCCGAGTAAAAACACGTGCGAGAGGATGCATCCCGCAGGCTAGTCGAGTAAAAACACGTGCGAGAGGATGCATCCCGCAGGCTAGTCGAGTAAAAACACGTGCGAGAGGATGCATCCTGCAGGCTAGTCGAGTAAAAACACGTGCGAGAGGATGCATCCCGCAGGCTAGTCGAGTAAAAACACGTGCGAGGTTTTGTGGGATGCGCATGCGCAGGTTTTGTGGGATGCGCATGCGCAGGTTTTTTGGGATGCGCATGGCTAGTCGAGCAAAAACACGTGCGAGAGGATGCATCCCGCAGGGTAGTCGTGTAAAAACACGTGCGAGAGGATGCATCCCGCAGGCTAGTCGAGTAAAAACACGTGCGAGAGGATGCATCCCGCAGGCTAGTCGAGTAAAAACACGTGCGAGGTTTTGTGGGATGCGCATGCGCAGGTTTTTTGGGATGCGCATGGCTAGTCGAGCAAAAACACGTGCGAGAGGATGCATCCCGCAGGGTAGTCGAGTAAAAACACGTGCGAGAGGATGCATCCCGCAGGCTAGTCGAGTAAAAACACGTGCGAGAGGATGCATCCTGCAGGCTAGTCGAGTAAAAACACGTGCGAGAGGATGCATCCCGCAGGCTAGTCGAGCAAAAACACGTGCGAGAGGATGCATCCCGCAGGCTAGTCGAGCAAAAACACGTGCGTGAGGATGCATCCCGCAGGCTAGTCGAGTAAAAACACGTGCGAGAGGATGCATCCCGCAGGCTAGTCGAGTAAAAACACGTGCGAGGTTTTGTGGGATGCGCATGCGCAGGTTTTTTGGGATGCGCATGGCTAGTCGAGCAAAAACACGTGCGAGAGGATGCATCCCGCAGGGTAGTCGAGTAAAAACACGTGCGAGAGGATGCATCCCGCAGGCTAGTCGAGTAAAAACACGTGCGAGAGGATGCATTCCGCAGGCTAGTCGAGCACAAACACGTGCGAGAGGATGCATCCCGCAGGCTAGTCGAGCAAAAACACGTGCGAGAGGATGCATCCCGCAGGCTAGTAGAGCAAAAACACGTGCGAGAGGATGCATCCCGCAGGCTAGTCGAGTAAAAACACGTGCGAGGTTTTGTGGGATGCGCATGCGCAGGTTTTTTGGGATGCGCATGGCTAGTCGAGCAAAAACACGTGCGAGAGGATGCATCCCGCAGGCTAGTCGAGTAAAAACACGTGCGAGAGGATGCATCCCGCAGGCTAGTCGAGTAAAAACACGTGCGAGAGGATGCATCCCGCAGGCTAGTCGAGTAAAAACACGTGCGAGAGGATGCATCCCGCAGGCTAGTCGAGTAAAAACACGTGCGAGAGGATGCATCCCGCAGGCTAGTCGAGTAAAAACACGTGCGAGGTTTTGTGGGATGCGCATGCGCAGGTTTTGTGGGATGCGCATGCGCAGGTTTTTTGGGATGCGCATGCGCAGGTTTTTTGGGATGCGCATGCCTAGTCGAGCAAAAACACGTGCGAGAGGATGCATCCCGCAGGCTAGCCGAGTAAAAACCCGTGCGAGAGGATGCATCCCGCAGGCTAGTCGAGTAAAAACACGTGCGAGAGGATGCATCCCGCAGGCTAGTCGAGTAAAAACACGTGCGAGAGGATGCATCCTGCAGGCTAGTCGAGTAAAAACACGTGCGAGAGGATGCATCCCGCAGGCTAGTCGAGTAAAAACACGTGCGAGGTTTTGTGGGATGCGCATGCGCAGGTTTTGTGGGATGCGCATGCGCAGGTTTTTTGGGATGCGCATGGCTAGTCGAGCAAAAACACGTGCGAGAGGATGCATCCCGCAGGGTAGTCGTGTAAAAACACGTGCGAGAGGATGCATCCCGCAGGCTAGTCGAGTAAAAACACGTGCGAGAGGATGCATCCCGCAGGCTAGTCGAGTAAAAACACGTGCGAGGTTTTGTGGGATGCGCATGCGCAGGTTTTTTGGGATGCGCATGGCTAGTCGAGCAAAAACACGTGCGAGAGGATGCATCCCGCAGGCTAGTCGAGTAAAAACACGTGCGAGAGGATGCATCCCGCAGGCTAGTCGAGTAAAAACACGTGCGAGGTTTTGTGGGATGCGCATGCGCAGGTTTTTTGGGATGCGCATGCGCAGGTTTTTTGGGATGCGCATGGCTAGTCGAGCAAAAACACGTGCGAGAGGATGCATCCCGCAGGCTAGTCGAGCAAAAACACGTGCGAGAGGATGCATCCCGCAGGCTAGTCGAGTAAAAACACGTGCGAGAGGATGCATCCCGCAGGCTAGTCGAGTAAAAACACGTGCGAGAGGATGCATCCTGCAGGCTAGTCGAGCAAAAACACGTGCGAGAGGATGCATCCCGCAGGGTAGTCGTGTAAAAACACGTGCGAGAGGATGCATCCCGCAGGCTAGTCGAGTAAAAACACGTGCGAGAGGATGCATCCCGCAGGCTAGTCGAGTAAAAACACGTGCGAGAGGATGCGTCCCGCAGGCTAGTCGAGCAAAAACACGTGCGAGAGGATGCATCCCGCAGGCTAGTCGAGCAAAAACACGTGCGAGAGGATGCATCCCGCAGGCTAGTCGAGCAAAAACACGTGCGAGAGGATGTATCCCGCAGGCTAGTCGAGTAAAAACACGTGCGGGAGGATGCATCCCGCAGGCTAGTCGAGTAAAAACACGTGCGAGAGGATGCATCCCGCAGGCTAGTCGAGCAAAAACACGTGCGAGAGGATGCATCCCGCAGGCTAGTCTAGCAAAAACACGTGCGAAAGGATGCATCCCGCAGGCTAGTCGAGTAAAAACACGTGCGAGGGGATGCATCCCGCAGGCTAGTCGAGTAAAAACACGTGCGAGAGGATGCATCCCGCAGGCTAGTCGAGTAAAAACACGTGCGAGGTTTTGTGGGATGCGCATGCGCAGGTTTTTTGGGATGCGCATGGCTAGTCGAGCAAAAACACGTGCGAGAGGATGCATCCCGCAGGGTAGTCGAGTAAAAACACGTGCGAGAGGATGCATCCCGCAGGCTAGTCGAGTAAAAACACGTGCGAGAGGATGCATCCCGCAGGCTAGTCGAGTAAAAACACGTGCGAGAGGATGCGTCCCGCAAGCTAGTCGAGCAAAAACACGTGCGAGAGGATGCATCCCGCAGGCTAGTCGAGCAAAAACACGTGCGAGAGGATGCATCCCGCAGGCTAGTCGAGCAAAAACACGTGCGAGAGGATGTATCCCGCAGGCTAGTCGAGTAAAAACACGTGCGGGAGGATGCATCCCGCAGGCTAGTCGAGTAAAAACACGTGCGAGAGGATGCATCCCGCAGGGTAGTCGTGTAAAAACACGTGCGAGAGGATGCATCCCGCAGGCTAGTCGAGTAAAAACACGTGCGAGAGGATGCATCCCGCAGGCTAGTCGAGTAAAAACACGTGCGAGGTTTTGTGGGATGCGCATGCGCAGGTTTTTTGGGATGCGCATGGCTAGTCGAGCAAAAACACGTGCGAGAGGATGCATCCCGCAGGCTAGTCGAGTAAAAACACGTGCGAGAGGATGCATCCTGCAGGCTAGTCGAGTAAAAACACGTGCGAGAGGATGCATCCCGCAGGCTAGTCGAGTAAAAACACGTGCGAGGTTTTGTGGGATGCGCATGCGCAGGTTTTTTGGGATGCGCATGGCTAGTCGAGCAAAAACACGGGCGAGAGGATGCATCCCGCAGGGTAGTCGTGTAAAAACACGTGCGAGAGGATGCATCCCGCAGGCTAGTCGAGTAAAAACACGTGCGAGAGGATGCATCCCGCAGGCTAGTCGAGTAAAAACACGTGCGAGGTTTTGTGGGATGCGCATGCGCAGGTTTTTTGGGATGCGCATGGCTAGTCGAGCAAAAACACGTGCGAGAGGATGCATCCCGCAGGGTAGTCGAGTAAAAACACGTGCGAGAGGATGCATCCCGCAGGCTAGTCGAGTAAAAACACGTGCGAGAGGATGCATCCTGCAGGCTAGTCGAGTAAAAACACGTGCGAGAGGATGCATCCCGCAGGCTAGTCGAGCAAAAACACGTGCGAGAGGATGCATCCCGCAGGCTAGTCGAGCAAAAACACGTGCGAGAGGATGCATCCCGCAGGCTAGTCGAGCAAAAACACGTGCGAGAGGATGCATCCCGCAGGCTAGTCGAGTAAAAACACGTGCGAGGTTTTGTGGGATGCGCATGCGCAGGTTTTTTGGGATGCGCATGGCTAGTCGAGCAAAAACACGTGCGAGAGGATGCATCCCGCAGGGTAGTCGAGTAAAAACACGTGCGAGAGGATGCATCCCGCAGGCTAGTCGAGTAAAAACACGTGCGAGAGGATGCATCCCGCAGGCTAGTCGAGTAAAAACACGTGCGAGAGGATGCGTCCCGCAGGCTAGTCGAGCAAAAACACGTGCGAGAGGATGCATCCCGCAGGCTAGTCGAGCAAAAACACGTGCGAGAGGATGCATCCCGCAGGCTAGTCGAGCAAAAACACGTGCGAGAGGATGTATCCCGCAGGCTAGTCGAGTAAAAACACGTGCGGGAGGATGCATCCCGCAGGCTAGTCGAGTAAAAACACGTGCGAGAGGATGCATCCCGCAGGCTAGTCGAGCAAAAACACGTGCGAGAGGATGCATCCCGCAGGCTAGTCTAGCAAA
This sequence comes from Lasioglossum baleicum, assembly GCF_051020765.1. Lineage (NCBI taxonomy): Eukaryota > Metazoa > Arthropoda > Insecta > Hymenoptera > Halictidae > Lasioglossum > Lasioglossum baleicum. The sequence continues at coordinate 8,573 of NW_027469403.1, read as the reverse complement.
AACACGTGCGAAAGGATGCATCCCGCAGGCTAGTCGAGTAAAAACACGTGCGAGAGGATGCATCCCGCAGGCTAGTCGAGTAAAAACACGTGCGAGAGGATGCATCCCGCAGGCTAGTCGAGTAAAAACACGTGCGAGGTTTTGTGGGATGCGCATGCGCAGGTTTTGTGGGATGCGCATGCGCAGGTTTTTTGGGATGCGCATGCGCAGGTTTTTTGGGATGCGCATGCCTAGTCGAGCAAAAACACGTGCGAGAGGATGCATCCCGCAGGCTAGCCGAGTAAAAACACGTGCGAGAGGATGCATCCCGCAGGCTAGTCGAGTAAAAACACGTGCGAGAGGATGCATCCCGCAGGCTAGTCGAGTAAAAACACGTGCGAGAGGATGCATCCTGCAGGCTAGTCGAGTAAAAACACGTGCGAGAGGATGCATCCCGCAGGCTAGTCGAGTAAAAGCACGTGCGAGGTTTTGTGGGATGCGCATGCGCAGGTTTTGTGGGATGCGCATGCGCAGGTTTTTTGGGATGCGCATGGCTAGTCGAGCAAAAACACGTGCGAGAGGATGCATCCCGCAGGGTAGTCGTGTAAAAACACGTGCGAGAGGATGCATCCCGCAGGCTAGTCGAGTAAAAACACGTGCGAGAGGATGCATCCCGCAGGCTAGTCGAGTAAAAACACGTGCGAGGTTTTGTGGGATGCGCATGCGCAGGTTTTTTGGGATGCGCATGGCTAGTCGAGCAAAAACACGTGCGAGAGGATGCATCCCGCAGGCTAGTCGAGTAAAAACACGTGCGAGAGGATGCGTCCCGCAGGCTAGTCGAGCAAAAACACGTGCGAGAGGATGCATCCCGCAGGCTAGTCGAGCAAAAACACGTGCGAGAGGATGCATCCCGCAGGCTAGTCGAGCAAAAACACGTGCGAGAGGATGTATCCCGCAGGCTAGTCGAGTAAAAACACGTGCGGGAGGATGCATCCCGCAGGCTAGTCGAGTAAAAACACGTGCGAGAGGATGCATCCCGCAGGCTAGTCGAGCAAAAACACGTGCGAGAGGATGCATCCCGCAGGCTAGTCTAGCAAAAACACGTGCGAAAGGATGCATCCCGCAGGCTAGTCGAGTAAAAACACGTGCGAGAGGATGCATCCCGCAGGCTAGTCGAGTAAAAACACGTGCGAGAGGATGCATCCCGCAGGCTAGTCGAGTAAAAACACGTGCGAGGTTTTGTGGGATGCGCATGCGCAGGTTTTGTGGGATGCGCATGCGCAGGTTTTTTGGGATGCGCATGGCTAGTCGAGCAAAAACACGTGCGAGAGGATGCATCCCGCAGGGTAGTCGAGTAAAAACACGTGCGAGAGGATGCATCCCGCAGGCTAGTCGAGTAAAAACACGTGCGAGAGGATGCATCCCGCAGGCTAGTCGAGTAAAAACACGTGCGAGAGGATGCGTCCCGCAAGCTAGTCGAGCAAAAACACGTGCGAGAGGATGCATCCCGCAGGCTAGTCGAGCAAAAACACGTGCGAGAGGATGCATCCCGCAGGCTAGTTGAGCAAAAACACGTGCGAGAGGATGTATCCCGCAGGCTAGTCGAGTAAAAACACGTGCGGGAGGATGCATCCCGCAGGCTAGTCGAGTAAAAACACGTGCGAGAGGATGCATCCCGCAGGCTAGTCGAGTAAAAACACGTGCGAGGTTTTGTGGGATGCGCATGCGCAGGTTTTGTGGGATGCGCATGCGCAGGTTTTTTGGGATGCGCATGCGCAGGTTTTTTGGGATGCGCATGCCTAGTCGAGCAAAAACACGTGCGAGAGGATGCATCCCGCAGGCTAGCCGAGTAAAAACACGTGCGAGAGGATGCATCCCGCAGGCTAGTCGAGTAAAAACACGTGCGAGAGGATGCATCCCGCAGGCTAGTCGAGTAAAAACACGTGCGAGAGGATGCATCCTGCAGGCTAGTCGAGTAAAAACACGTGCGAGAGGATGCATCCCGCAGGCTAGTCGAGTAAAAACACGTGCGAGAGGATGCATCCCGCAGGCTAGTCGAGTAAAAACACGTGCGAGAGGATGCGTCCCGCAAGCTAGTCGAGCAAAAACACGTGCGAGAGGATGCATCCCGCAGGCTAGTCGAGCAAAAACACGTGCGAGAGGATGCATCCCGCAGGCTAGTCGAGCAAAAACACGTGCGAGAGGATGTATCCCGCAGGCTAGTCGAGTAAAAACACGTGCGGGAGGATGCATCCCGCAGGCTAGTCGAGTAAAAACACGTGCGAGAGGATGCATCCCGCAGGCTAGTCGAGTAAAAACACGTGCGAGGTTTTGTGGGATGCGCATGCGCAGGTTTTGTGGGATGCGCATGCGCAGGTTTTTTGGGATGCGCATGCGCAGGTTTTTTGGGATGCGCATGCCTAGTCGAGCAAAAACACGTGCGAGAGGATGCATCCCGCAGGCTAGCCGAGTAAAAACACGTGCGAGAGGATGCATCCCGCAGGCTAGTCGAGTAAAAACACGTGCGAGAGGATGCATCCCGCAGGCTAGTCGAGTAAAAACACGTGCGAGAGGATGCATCCTGCAGGCTAGTCGAGTAAAAACACGTGCGAGAGGATGCATCCCGCAGGCTAGTCGAGTAAAAACACGTGCGAGGTTTTGTGGGATGCGCATGCGCAGGTTTTGTGGGATGCGCATGCGCAGGTTTTTTGGGATGCGCATGGCTAGTCGAGCAAAAACACGTGCGAGAGGATGCATCCCGCAGGGTAGTCGTGTAAAAACACGTGCGAGAGGATGCATCCCGCAGGCTAGTCGAGTAAAAACACGTGCGAGAGGATGCATCCCGCAGGCTAGTCGAGTAAAAACACGTGCGAGGTTTTGTGGGATGCGCATGCGCAGGTTTTTTGGGATGCGCATGGCTAGTCGAGCAAAAACACGTGCGAGAGGATGCATCCCGCAGGGTAGTCGAGTAAAAACACGTGCGAGAGGATGCATCCCGCAGGCTAGTCGAGTAAAAACACGTGCGAGAGGATGCATCCTGCAGGCTAGTCGAGTAAAAACACGTGCGAGAGGATGCATCCCGCAGGCTAGTCGAGCAAAAACACGTGCGAGAGGATGCATCCCGCAGGCTAGTCGAGCAAAAACACGTGCGAGAGGATGCATCCCGCAGGCTAGTCGAGTAAAAACACGTGCGAGAGGATGCATCCCGCAGGCTAGTCGAGTAAAAACACGTGCGAGGTTTTGTGGGATGCGCATGCGCAGGTTTTTTGGGATGCGCATGGCTAGTCGAGCAAAAACACGTGCGAGAGGATGCATCCCGCAGGGTAGTCGAGTAAAAACACGTGCGAGAGGATGCATCCCGCAGGCTAGTCGAGTAAAAACACGTGCGAGAGGATGCATTCCGCAGGCTAGTCGAGCACAAACACGTGCGAGAGGATGCATCCCGCAGGCTAGTCGAGCAAAAACACGTGCGAGAGGATGCATCCCGCAGGCTAGTAGAGCAAAAACACGTGCGAGAGGATGCATCCCGCAGGCTAGTCGAGTAAAAACACGTGCGAGGTTTTGTGGGATGCGCATGCGCAGGTTTTTTGGGATGCGCATGGCTAGTCGAGCAAAAACACGTGCGAGAGGATGCATCCCGCAGGCTAGTCGAGTAAAAACACGTGCGAGAGGATGCATCCCGCAGGCTAGTCGAGTAAAAACACGTGCGAGAGGATGCATCCCGCAGGCTAGTCGAGTAAAAACACGTGCGAGAGGATGCATCCCGCAGGCTAGTCGAGTAAAAACACGTGCGAGAGGATGCATCCCGCAGGCTAGTCGAGTAAAAACACGTGCGAGAGGATGCATCCCGCAGGCTAGTCGAGTAAAAACACGTGCGAGAGGATGCATCCCGCAGGCTAGTCGAGTAAAAACACGTGCGAGGTTTTGTGGGATGCGCATGCGCAGGTTTTGTGGGATGCGCATGCGCAGGTTTTTTGGGATGCGCATGGCTAGTCGAGCAAAAACACGTGCGAGAGGATGCATCCCGCAGGGTAGTCGTGTAAAAACACGTGCGAGAGGATGCATCCCGCAGGCTAGTCGAGTAAAAACACGTGCGAGAGGATGCATCCCGCAGGCTAGTCGAGTAAAAACACGTGCGAGGTTTTGTGGGATGCGCATGCGCAGGTTTTTTGGGATGCGCATGGCTAGTCGAGCAAAAACACGTGCGAGAGGATGCATCCCGCAGGGTAGTCGAGTAAAAACACGTGCGAGAGGATGCATCCCGCAGGCTAGTCCAGCAAAAACACGTGCGAGAGGATGCATCCCGCAGGCTAGTCGAGTAAAAACACGTGCGAGAGGATGCATCCCGCAGGCTAGTCGAGTAAAAACACGTGCGAGAGGATGCATCCTGCAGGCTAGTCGAGTAAAAACACGTGCGAGAGGATGCATCCCGCAGGCTAGTCGAGTAAAAACACGTGCGAGGTTTTGTGGGATGCGCATGCGCAGGTTTTGTGGATGCGCATGCGCAGGTTTTTTGGGATGCGCATGGCTAGTCGAGCAAAAACACGTGCGAGAGGATGCATCCCGCAGGGTAGTCGTGTAAAAACACGTGCGAGAGGATGCATCCCGCAGGCTAGTCGAGTAAAAACACGTGCGAGAGGATGCATCCCGCAGGCTAGTCGAGTAAAAACACGTGCGAGGTTTTGTGGGATGCGCATGCGCAGGTTTTTTGGGATGCGCATGGCTAGTCGAGCAAAAACACGTGCGAGAGGATGCATCCCGCAGGGTAGTCGAGTAAAAACACGTGCGAGAGGATGCATCCCGCAGGCTAGTCGAGTAAAAACACGTGCGAGAGGATGCATCCTGCAGGCTAGTCGAGTAAAAACACGTGCGAGAGGATGCATCCCGCAGGCTAGTCGAGCAAAAACACGTGCGAGAGGATGCATCCCGCAGGCTAGTCGAGCAAAAACACGTGCGAGAGGATGCATCCCGCAGGCTAGTCGAGTAAAAACACGTGCGAGAGGATGCATCCCGCAGGCTAGTCGAGTAAAAACACGTGCGAGGTTTTGTGGGATGCGCATGCGCAGGTTTTTTGGGATGCGCATGGCTAGTCGAGCAAAAACACGTGCGAGAGGATGCATCCCGCAGGGTAGTCGAGTAAAAACACGTGCGAGAGGATGCATCCCGCAGGCTAGTCGAGTAAAAACACGTGCGAGAGGATGCATCCTGCAGGCTAGTCGAGTAAAAACACGTGCGAGAGGATGCATCCCGCAGGCTAGTCGAGCAAAAACACGTGCGAGAGGATGCATCCCGCAGGCTAGTCGAGTAAAAACACGTGCGAGGTTTTGTGGGATGCGCATGCGCAGGTTTTGTGGGATGCGCATGCGCAGGTTTTTTGGGATGCGCATGCGCAGGTTTTTTGGGATGCGCATGGCTAGTCGAGCAAAAACACGTGCGAGAGGATGCATCCCGCAGGCTAGTTGAGCAAAAGCACGTGCGAGAGGATGCATCCCGCAGGCTAGTCGAGTTAAAACACGTGCGAGGTTTTGTGGGATGCGCATGCGCAGGTTTTGTGGGATGCGCATGCGCAGATTTTGTGGGATGCGCATGCGCAGGTTTTTTGGGATGCGCATGGCTAGTCGAGCAAAAACACGTGCGAGAGGATGCATCCCGCAGGCTAGTCGAGTAAAAACACGTGCGAGAGGATGCATCCCGCAGGCTAGTCGAGTAAAAACACGTGCGAGAGGATGCATCCCGCAGGCTAGTCGAGTAAAAACACGTGCGAGAGGATGCATCCCGCAGGCTAGTCGAGTAAAAACACGTGCGAGAGGATGCATCCTGCAGGCTAGTCGAGTAAAAACACGTGCGAGAGGATGCATCCCGCAGGCTAGTCGAGTAAAAACACGTGCGAGGTTTTGTGGGATGCGCATGCGCAGGTTTTGTGGGATGCGCATGCGCAGGTTTTGTGGGATGCGTATGCGCAGGTTTTTTGGGATGCGCATGGCTAGTCGAGCAAAAACACGTGCGAGAGGATGCATCCCGCAGGCTAGTCGAGCAAAAAACACGTGCGAGAGGATGCATCCCGCAGGCTAGTCGAGTAAAAACACGTGCGAGGTTTTGTGGGATGCGCATGCGCAGGTTTTGTGGGAGGCGCATGCGCAGGTTTTTTGGGATGCGCTTGCGCAGGTTTTTTGGGATGCGCATGCGCAGGTTTTTTGGGATGCGCATGCCTAGTCGAGCAAAAACACGTGCGAGAGGATGCATCCCGCAGGCTAGTCTAGCAAAAACACGTGCGAAAGGATGCATCCCGCAGGCTAGTCGAGTAAAATCACGTGCGAGAGGATGCATCCCGCAGGCTAGTCGAGTAAAAACACGTGCGAGAGGATGCATCCCGCAGGCTAGTCGGGCAAAAACACGTGCGAGGTTTTGTGGGATGCGCATGCGCAGGTTTTGTGGGATGCGCATGCGCAGAATTGTTGGGATGCGCATGCGCAGGTTTTTTGGGATGCGCATGGCTAGTCGAGCAAAAACACGTGCGAGAGGATGCATCCCGCAGGCTAGTCGAGTAAAAACACGTGCGAGAGGATGCATCCTGCAGGCTAGTCGAGTAAAAACACGTGCGAGAGGATGCATCCCGCAGGCTAGTCGAGTAAAAACACGTGCGAGGTTTTGTGGGATGCGCATGCGCAGGTTTTGTGGGATGCGCATGCGCAGGTTTTTTGGGATGCGCATGGCTAGTCGAGCAAAAACACGTGCGAGAGGATGCATCCCGCAGGGTAGTCGAGTAAAAACACGTGCGAGAGGATGCATCCCGCAGGCTAGTCGCGTAAAAACACGTGCGAGAGGATGCATCCCGCAGGCTAGTCGAGTAAAAACACGTGCGAGAGGATGCGTCCCGCAGGCTAGTCGAGCAAAAACACGTGCGAGAGGATGCATCCCGCAGGCTAGTCGAGCAAAAACACGTGCGAGAGGATGCATCCCGCAGGCTAGTCGAGCAAAAACACGTGCGAGAGGATGTATCCCGCAGGCTAGTCGAGTAAAAACACGTGCGGGAGGATGCATCCCGCAGGCTAGTCGAGTAAAAACACGTGCGAGAGGATGCATCCCGCAGGCTAGTCGAGCAAAAACACGTGCGAGAGGATGCATCCCGCAGGCTAGTCTAGCAAAAACACGTGCGAAAGGATGCATCCCGCAGGCTAGTCGAGTAAAAACACGTGCGAGAGGATGCATCCCGCAGGCTAGTCGAGTAAAAACACGTGCGAGAGGATGCATCCCGCAGGCTAGTCGAGCAAAAACACGTGCGAGAGGATGCATCCCGCAGGCTAGTCGAGCAAAAACACGTGCGAGAGGATGCATCCCGCAGGGTAGTCGAGTAAAAACACGTGCGAGAGGATGCATCCCGCAGGCTAGTCGAGTAAAAACACGTGCGAGAGGATGCATCCCGCAGGCTAGTCGAGTAAAAACACGTGCGAGAGGATGCGTCCCGCAAGCTAGTCGAGCAAAAACACGTGCGGGAGGATGCATCCCGCAGGCTAGTCGAGCAAAAACACGTGCGAGAGGATGTATCCCGCAGGCTAGTCGAGTAAAAACACGTGCGGGAGGATGCATCCCGCAGGCTAGTCGAGTAAAAACACGTGCGAGAGGATGCATCCCGCAGGCTAGTCGAGTAAAAACACGTGCGAGGTTTTGTGGGATGCGCATGCGCAGGTTTTGTGGGATGCGCATGCGCAGGTTTTTTGGATGCGCATGCGCAGGTTTTTTGGGATGCGCATGCCTAGTCGAGCCAAAAAACACGTGCGAGAGGATGCATCCCGCAGGCTAGCCGAGTAAAAACACGTGCGAGAGGATGCATCCCGCAGGCTAGTCGAGTAAAAACACGTGCGAGAGGATGCATCCCGCAGGCTAGTCGAGTAAAAACACGTGCGAGAGGATGCATCCTGCAGGCTAGTCGAGTAAAAACACGTGCGAGAGGATGCATCCCGCAGGCTAGTCGAGTAAAAACACGTGCGAGGTTTTGTGGGATGCGCATGCGCAGGTTTTGTGGGATGCGCATGCGCAGGTTTTTTGGGATGCGCATGGCTAGTCGAGCAAAAACACGTGCGAGAGGATGCATCCCGCAGGGTAGTCGTGTAAAAACACGTGCGAGAGGATGCATCCCGCAGGCTAGTCGAGTAAAAACACGTGCGAGAGGATGCATCCCGCAGGCTAGTCGAGTAAAAACACGTGCGAGGTTTTGTGGGATGCGCATGCGCAGGTTTTTTGGGATGCGCATGGCTAGTCGAGCAAAAACACGTGCGAGAGGATGCATCCCGCAGGGTAGTCGAGTAAAAACACGTGCGAGAGGATGCATCCCGCAGGCTAGTCGAGTAAAAACACGTGCGAGAGGATGCATCCTGCAGGCTAGTCGAGTAAAAACACGTGCGAGAGAATGCATCCCGCAGGCTAGTCGAGCAAAAACACGTGCGAGAGGATGCATCCCGCAGGCTAGTCGAGCAAAAACACGTGCGAGAGGATGCATCCCGCAGGCTAGTCGAGTAAAAACACGTGCGAGAGGATGCATCCCGCAGGCTAGTCGAGTAAAAACACGTGCGAGGTTTTGTGGGATGCGCATGCGC